>NW_015113779.1:114670-202631 GCF_001443285.1 Poecilia latipinna
TGGACTTTTATCAGCTCTGTGGTCACAGAGGTTTGGAGAATCGGCCGACAATCTTAAGTCTTGCCGTCTAAACCAGACTTAAGACTCACAAGCTCTACTCATCTCCTCTCGACCACTGCCCAAACGCTCAGACTCTGGTCGCTATGGTAACTTTTACTTTCGTGAAAATTTTAACTCACGATAATGACTAACGGGAGCCCTGAGCTTGTTTCTCTGCAACGAGACGGTCCCATCAGGGAGTGATGGAGACAACGACACCCGAAGTGTTGCTTACATCCACAGCCTGCTTGGTCTCTACGAGGTGAAGCAGTTTGAAGCTTCATTGCTGGGCAGGCATGCGTTTCTGGGCATAGCACTGGTGGAAACGCGGTCACTCCGAAATAGAGCCGAGCCGAACCGGGTTGTTTCTATTGCCGGTGAAAAAGGGGCAATTGAAAGTCATCAAGCAAATCAGAACAGCGGAGAGAACTTAACAGAATGTCGCCAGGAACAAAACAAGACCACCAGAGGGCGGTGTTGTCACATAGAACAGAATGGAATGAGTCAAACACGTCCATTTCTGATGGAACAATCATGTAAACAAATATTTTTATTTGAAAAATGTTATTTTTTGAATGTGAGGTAAAACATTCATTCATCATTCACTTTAACCCTCAGCCCCCTGTGAGTATCCCCCCGAACAGGTGCCCTCACAGAGGGTAACGTTTCGGACGAAACATTACTCCGAATCGTTCGCCAGTTGAACATCGGGGGCGAGCGGGTTAACGCCCCTGGACGGATCGCCAGCATGTCACAGGGGGAACACCACATTGGTGCGTTCAAACCAAGAGCGTTTGGAGCATCAGGTGCGTCTGGTTTACATTCACAGTCTATGTGGAACGTCATAAAAACGGTCGAAATGGTTCAAATTATGACACACTGGACGCCCTCAACGCGCCTCCACATGAACTTTGAATGTAAACCAGATGGGCCAGGCATCTGTGATGGGAATGTCCATTTCTTGGTTCTGGTTGATATTCAATGAAAGCTCAACATTTGGTCATACATTGGTCAAAAAGATCCAAATGTTGGATCTTTATGACCTACATTTGATCATGGACACACATTTTTTTTCTTTGTTTGACCATCAACTGCAAATATTGTTTAGATCTTTCCCATAAATGATGGAGGCCATCACCACAGGTTTATCATCAAACCACTTTGTGACAGTCAGCTAAGATGCTCCCTTCTGTTCACAGTGGCCTATCTTCTGGTAAATGGTGTGGCTTTGGTATTCTTTGGTTCATCATATTGGTTCCAGTTGCTGGAAGACCCTTTGAGAAGTTTGCAGAACTTTTTCCTCATCATTTTCCTGCTAATAACTGGCACTTTTGATTTTTAGTCCAGAAGATTTTGACTCTGAGAAAGCCAAGATAGGCCATGTGTGCTGATATTCTGAAGAAAGTCCTTGTTCATGTGTGTAATTTTATACTTCTATCATGTTCAAAATAAATAAAAATAAACAATTAAGTAAAAATAAATAAAGTCTTCATTCTTGGGCAATAGTGTTTAGGAACACCCCTGCAGTTCGCAGCCATTTTTATTTTTTATTTCAAGTAAGCAATAGACTGCAACCAGAAATGGATAACTTCTGGTTATTAAATGTATTTTTCAAATTTTACCTCTTCTTGGGTTAATGTGATTCATTAATCTATAATCTGTACATTTTCCTTTTTTGTTTAATTACGTCATAATTTAGACTGAAATTGTCCTGATGTCCACTACATTGGACATGCTGTGAAATTTAAATAAAAAAAATATAAAATAAAAAAAATAATACTAAGGTGTTCATTTTGACCTAAATGGGTAGGAAATCACATAAATACAGAAACTGGAAGACACTTTTTTTCTTCAGTTCTCAGGAGGATCTACATAGGATGTGCAAAGAAATGCTCCAAAAACAGAAAAAGATAGGACAAAAACAGAGCAAGCAGGGAGGGCAGGGAGGGAGCAGAAGAAAAAAGCATCCTCCTTCAATGAGAGTAACCTCCCCTTCTCGAGCAATCATTTTCCACTGATTATATCAGTATACATCCTGTCACGCACCTCTATGGGAACATGAAGGAGGGAGGATGCAAGGCCTCATTGAACAACAGACACAGAGTCAGCTGGCCTTGTGGCATTTCCCCTTGCTGGGCCTTTTTCTTTGGCTTTGTGTTGATCTACTTTACTCCAGTAGATTTTAACACCAGCACAATCTTTTTCAACCTGGGATTCCCCTTTTACTAATTGATCCATGGTGGTGACTGTAACACGAAGACAGCCTGCTATCTTTGGATTGCAGTTGCTTAAAATCCTCCTCACAGGAACTTCCGGTTATGGCTACCCACGAGTTCATCATGCTTAACTCTGTTCCATAAAAATCCTGAATAAATATGGGTATAGACAACTAACTATTTCTTGAAGCGGACCTAATTGATCCAGACAATTACTAAGGGTAGCATGTAGAGGAAGTATTGGGGATGACTGCTGATCTGACATTTGTGGTTTTACGTACTTTTATTGTTGTTTTTATTGTTATGTCCTTTTTATTGTTGTACTGCAGTTTTTGGCCCCTGCTTCCTGGATAAATTTCTCCTACGGGAGACTAATAAACTGTCTGTCTGTCTGTCTCTCTCTCTCTCTCTCACTCACCTGGAATCAACAATGCCAAGTAAGCAGAATAAGGATAAGATACAGATGCTGGCACAAGCAAAGTTAACTAACTTTGGGATGCAGAGCATAGAGCATGAGACTAATGAGGAAGCTAATGCTAGCTAACAGCAACGCAGAATTTCCAGGACATGGTAAAGCTGAATTGACTGATGCCAAAGACGAAATTCTAACTACAATAAAGAGCTTGAAAATTACTTTTCGACCCGACTGGATGCCATCATGGAGAAGAAGAAAAAACTGGCTGACTGCATCGAAATAATCACACAGGCGGAGGTACAGGTATCGGCAGTTGAAGATGAGCATTCTGAGTTATGGGAACTAGTACAAAGTTTGAAAGGAATGAATAAAATGTTGGAAGATAAAGTGATAGACATGGAGACAACATCCTGGCTACATAATTTGAGGCTGGCGGGATTGCCAGAGGGTGCTGAAGGACAGGAACCCTGCTCCTTTCTAGAGCAGTGCATACTGGAGGCATTCGAGGTGGCCCCTCTGCAGAGCCCTATAGTGATGGAGTGATGGACCAAAAATAGGAGGCGGAGCCCCGCCGAGAGCTTTAATTATGAAGTTCCTGAACTACAAGTAGATGGTGGTTATAGAAGCAGCAAAAACAAAGAAGGACATCCTCTACAAAAAAATTCAGGTGCAGTTCTACAATGATCTTGCCACTGAAGTCCATAAGCAGCGGAGAGGTTATGTCGCAGTGCGGCAACAGGTCCAAAAGATGGGTCGCAAACACGGCATAATACACCTTGCTAAACTTCTAACAACTCAGGGATCAAACGCATACACTTGCACAACCCCATGGATGTGCAAGAGTAAGAGTGTTTAGGTTTAAGTTGTAGAATCCCACTTGATTTATATGTATCAGTGCAATGGGGAAATAGCGCCCCCCTCTCTGTGTGGCTGGGTATATGTTGCTGGCTCCTGTACTTGTGCAGACAATGTGCTGAGTGAAGCTGAGTCGTTGCACTGACTCGAACCCCGATATGTTCTCATTCAGGAAATAAACTGCCTGATCACCCAGAAACTCCCCGTCTTCATTCAAAAACTACACAACGCAGAGTTGAAGGGTTACTTGGGCCGGCCTGGTACAGTGGAGTGAAACAGAACCCGGTTACACAAGCATTTATAAACAAGATTAAAGGGTAACCAATAAGTGTAGGTGGGTGATTTAAAAGCTAAATAATACTGAATGTTTACTTTAGATCAGTGGTCCCCAACCTTTTTACCACCACGGACTGGTCAAGGCTTGGCAATCTTACTGCGGACTGGGGGGAAACTGATCCTCCTGTACTGTGAGGTGTATCATGACTGATCTGGTCCAGTCGGTAGAACACTGGGACCGCTCTAATCTAAGATCGAGCATATCGACATTGTTTTGGCCAAACTTTCGCAGCCTGTGGGGATTTCCCTGACAGGGAGAGAGAGGCAGCCTGTTAAATGTGACAGGTAGCCAATCAGACAGCGCGGTGAGAATGAAGGGGAATCCCAAACGTCGCACAACTGAGAGCCTGTTTAATGCAGCAAATAGAGCAACTGCTCACACCATCATTTATCCAAAGCCTTTTTTTTTGTTACCTCTTTTATCGCTTAAAATGAGTCCACAAACTATTGCTTCAGCATCGTCATCCGTGTTTGTTTATTCTAAATTCACATAAGGTATGTTGGGGATTTTACGAGATTTCCTTCTGTAATTGGGATGTTCGTGACTGGAATCAGTTCATGTGGGGTGTGTTGCTCCTGCCGTGTGACTGGACACAAGAACCGATCGAACCCCTTGTACATCAGCTTGTGTGTCACAGAGGTTTGGAAAATCAACCGACAATTCTTAAATCATGCCGTGTGAACCAGATTTAAGACTCATAAGCTCTACTCCTCTCCTCTCAACCCTAATGCTCTCCGACTCTGGTCGCTATGGTAACGTTTACATATCCCTTCAAAATAAGATAGATGCGCCACAAAAATTAACATGCAATAACGACTAATGGGAGCCCTGAGCTTGTTTCTCTGCAGCGAGACAGTTCCATCTGGGAGTGATGGGAGACAATGACACCCGAGGTGTGTTGCTTAAGCACAGGATGCTTGGTCTCGACGTGGCGAAGCAGTTTGAAGGCTTCATTGCCTCATTATCGTACCGGTCACCGCATATAATGCATGTAATGCATTATGCTGCGTTGCTGAGTGTCGCTGCAAATCAGTCGAGAAATGACCGCAGCTGCTGCGCTCCAGACCGTAATATGGAGAATCTCCCCACTGGACTAGAACCGAACCGAATCACACATTAACAGCAAACAAAAAGGCAGGTGCTCCAGGACAAAAAAATGAAAGAAAACAGAAGGTTAAAATAATAGCAAATATTGTAAATGTGATAGGAGTTCATTTCTAATGCATTCCAGATGCAAAAAGGTTTTTAAATCTCTCATTACAGAAGTTTCATAATTCAGCTAAAGGTTTCACAAATCACAAACTAGGTTTCAAAAATTCTGCCATTGGCGTAGAATAATCTGCTCCAGATCTGAAGTGTCGATGTATGTTTATTTTTAAAGCACAACAAATGATTTCTTAACACCCATGCCTAGGTGGGTCCCATATGGGGAAAAGGAAGGGAGACCTGATGGGCCCCATATGGGTTTGTCCACGGGTTCCATGGTGGCCCCACATGGGTTTGCCCATGTAGGGCCACAGCCTACGTGGGCCCTACATGGGCACTAAATGGGCAAACCCATGTGGGCCCACCGCCATGTCGGGCCCATGTTGGCTGTGGCCCTACATGGGCAAACCCATGTGGGGCCGCCGTTGTTCAGCAATTGTACTGTTCAAAAAAAAAAATCTGAACAGAAAATGTTCAGCAAATACATCTGAACCTCCGTTATAATCTCCCTTTAGCCATTTCCCAAGTCAGAAGCTACAATCGGAAGTCAACTTAAGCTACGATCCAGTCAGTCAGGAAGGCCGCCACAGCTAGAGGACCAGCCTGACATCTCCTTCTGTGCAGTCCCGTTCTGTTTAGGATCCTGCTCAGAGTATGTATGCTATTAATGGTTTTAACCACAATGCAAAGCAGCATCCGTATCTCCACATGTTGTAGACCAAACATGAAAGGAAACCTGACCAATTCATGTTAGCCACTGTACTAGCCTAGCATAATACTGTCACTTCCTGGACATAAAATTATCACGTTTATACAAGATACGTATCACGTTATAACGTGATAGTGTAACCCAGCTGTATTTTATTTGTTTGTTCTGTGTTATTTGCTTTTCTGTATTGTTTGTATCTTATGGGTAGTGTCCCTTTAAGAGCAAAGCACGACATCACTTTACGGCAGCGTTCCGACTGCAGTTACTAGGGAAACTCCCGGGCTTTAGAGTTTCAGAGCTGCTGCGGAGTAGAGACATGCCAGTCTCTGCCGTCCTTCTGCATAGCGCTTGACTTCTTTATGCCTGATATATGATGTTTTCCTGCTAGGTGAGCATTACTGGAGATTTGTAATGTCGTATGTGCTCTTAATTTTATGTACCAAGTCGTCGCTAATTCTGTAATGTTTTAGAAACCAAACTCCTGTTTTACCGTGGGTATTGTGAGTTAAAATGACTGTCGAGTTTGTCGTGTTAAGTGACATATTTCATTTTCATCTATGTTCATGAGGTCCTTATTATTTTATGGAGTTATATTCCTGATAAAGAATCTTACGTGCTGTTTTAAAATGGAGCACACCGCTCTTGGTTACTAGGGAAACTCCCGGGCTTTAGAGTTTCAGAGCTGCTGCGGAGTAGAGACATGCCAGTCTCTGCCGTCCTTCTGCATAGCGCTTGACTTCTTTATGCCTGATATATGATGTTTTCCTGCTAGAAAGGGACACTGGGAAGGTGCTCCTGTGCCTGCGGAGGAAGAGAGAGAGGCCGCGGAGTTTCTGTGTCTGTGGACATCGGCTGCCGTCGTCATTCTGGGTCGCCATCCCAGCCAGGACAACCTCTTTCATCGTTTTGTACGAATCAGACACACACACAAATATAGAGCTCTATATGAACTTTTTTTTTTTGCTGGCCAGCTACTTTTAATTAATTTTTTTTCTTTTTACCAAGGACCCTGAAAGGATTCTTTATAATCGAAGTATTTTTTTTTTCTCTTTGTGGGTTTTTCCAGGAAAACTGTATGACAGTGTTGAGACGAAGTTGGATGTGTTTCAGTCCAGTAACTTGTAATAAACATAACTGGTTGATAGTAAACTGCTATCTGAACCCGAGTAGATTCTGTTCTTTGGTTACAATAGCGCTCAAATTTTTTTTCCCTGCGTGATAGCATACATACTCTCACCCATAGACATAAATACGTAGACACCTCATGGGGCGGGTCGGCCCATTGCTGCGATACGTAACAGCGTCCGCCATATTGAATGTGGAATATGTGCCAGTAAGCTAATACAGGTAAATTGACCGAACTTTACAAAGTGCCGTTCTACAAAGTATTTTAAGTTAATACCTGTCATTGACACATTTTCTCACACACATTAATACATTTGGCAATCAAAGAAATGACTAAAGACAGAGTTTCTAACTTTTGATGTGATTGTTTTGGGGCATTTCTGAATAAAGAGCACAATGTTTTTATTTGATAGAAATGATTCTGATAATTTTTATAATGACATTGATGAACAGACACACTTTTACAGTGTTTTATTGAAGAATATATTTACATAATTCCATAATTTAATGTATATTTAACGTTTCAAGACAAACAAATAATTTTCTTGTATTTATTTTTTATACATTGAGAAATGTCTTTTGATTTATGAATCAGTCATTGTCAAACATTAAACTACATATTTTTCTTACTTTTTTCCAGATAAAAAATATTTATTACAGTATACATCAACTCTGCTATTGACAGCAAAGAGAGAAAATAATTCTAACAGAGTAAATTATTTTTATTTCATTACATAAGCTGTATTAATACACTAATATTCAGATTGAGATATATTATAATACACAAAAAGTTAAAAAATAAAACATTTATTTATTATAGTGGGAACACTGGCCACAGGGCTTCAGTCTGCTGGTCACACTGGGAGAACTCAATGACTTCTGAGACGTCCTGGTTCACAGGCTGAAGCCTGTGTTCACACAAAACCAGTGTGAACCAGTGTTCACACAAAAGTGTAATAGAAAATACATATATGTTTCCTTCACATTCAGAAAGACATTTTCAGCATGTTTGGCTCTGACTCGTAGCATCTTTATAGCTAAATCCCGACATGGTGAAGCTGAGCTGGAAACAGACTGAAGAACAGCAGCTCCAGCTCTGATCCTGACTGATCTTTCCTCACTAAATCCTCTGGTTTTTAATGAACTTCTCCTCTAACAGCGGTTTCTCATCACCTCTCTCTCATTGGAAAACACAGTGTGAAAACGTTAGCTGGTATGCTAACAATCAGCGGTTACTTCGGGCCAATTAAGCTACATAGGAAATATTTCTGGGTTGTTTAGAAGCGAATTTCTAGCTCCAAAGTCAAGTAATTCTGATCTTTCATCCTTACCTGTGGAAGGTAATGGCAATGAATCCAATTTGTTTCGTAAAACAGTTGAAACAAGTTCACACAGCACAGGAGCTCCGATCGCCCTGCTGCCACATAGAAGATGGCGGACGCTGTTACATACGACTCAGCCATAGACATAATATAAGGATAGACCCTCATGGACNGACTAGACGATTATTCCAAAAACTTTCAGCATAAGAAGATGGTTTCAGCCGTCTAGCATGAGATAAAACAATAGAAATCAGCCTTGAATGGGACAATATCACACCTCACCAATAGATACTGTTAGGTTTTTCGTGGAAGAGCTGTCCTCACCAAAAATGTTTTGTTTTTTTTGTTTGTTTTAATCTTTAATGTACTTGACATTTATTCACTTTGCATTTCCATGTTATTACACCAAATCATTTGACTCATTTCTTTGCATCTGTAAATGATTTTGGCTCTTACCAGCTTCTGGAATTGATTTTATGTCAATAATCACATTAGAAATAAATTTATAAAAAAAAGTCATACTTTAATTGTTCGAATACTCAAATATTCAAAACTATTATCCTGTCCTTCCATGTGTGTTTGAACAAGAATTTCTACCAAAAAAGTATTTGTTTAAAATTTTCATGATGTTTTGTAGTATCAACATTTCTCAACTCGACTCATAAATACAGCATTGAAATCCAATATTTTATTTTAAACATACAAATGTAAGTTTTATTCATTTTGTCCAGAGCATAAAAGCCACATGCTGTGCTTCTTTTTAAACAGCGATACAGCCGTGTTACGTCGTCGTCGACCGCTGGAATAGTTCGTTCAGGCTGAAGATTGGCTGAGAGTGTGAACGTGTGTCTGAACTTGCTGAGCGAGTGTGAGAGGAAGGATGGATAAAGGGAATGGTGCAGATAATAGGTGGCTCTATCTGCAGGTGAGAGACGAGGAGGTGCAGAGGGAAGTGAAAGAGGATAGATGGATGGACTGGAGCAGCAGGATAAGTGTAGATAATGGCCAGACATAATATCCGGCAGACAGAATAGAGAAGAGTGACAGAGAGGGGGAAGAAGAGAGAGAGAGCAGGTTGGGTGAAGCACATCATGGAGGGAACCAGGGGTGAATGAAAAGGAAAGAAGGCCCATGTAGCGATGAAGATGACAGACATCAGAACGAATTGGGACATGTGCTTGAGACCTGCGGTGGGGATAGATAATCAGAATTTACATCAGAGATGTTGCATTCATGAGCACAGGAGAGCAGAAATCAAAACTTGCGAGAACTACGCTAACTTGGTCTAAAGAGTGGATAGAAGACGCTTTTTCAGTCATTGGCTCTGACGTTTGAAATGTTGAAACTCAGATAAATGTTGCGCACATGTTGATCAGATTACAAAATGAAAAGGGAGATCAGTTATATAATAAGACACTTGAACAAGTTTACAGTTCCCTCTGATAGCCTTTCTTGGCTTATTTCTAAGAAAATAAAAAATCAAGGACAAGAAAAACAACATAAAGCTATTGATATTCTACCTGTAAATGACGGGAGAAAACAAATAAATCCAAGCAAACTGTTGTTCCGATGCACCTCAGTCAAGACCACAGACCGAAAATCTTGCCTGCAAGTTAATAATACTTTAGGTCAGACTATGACTTTCATCACAAGAAAAGATTGCTCAAACATGTATATGTAGTGCCAAACACAAAGAGCTTCTGTTCAAAATCAGGTTATTTTGTCAGAGATGAAACAATGAAACTGTACAACGCTCACACACTCTGGCCTCGGCGTGTCGTCGCTCTGGAGTTCGATCAGCTCCATTCGCAGGTTCAAAGGTGCTCTTTCCACATCGATGGCGAACCGATTACCGAGAAGTTGAAACCTAATTTTCTGGCCGTTAAAGTCTGCAAATCGCAGAGTGAGCTCGGCGCTAAGTGTTTTCCATTTTTCAGCAACATATGAGCTGACAAAGAGGTAAAAGTTTGGTCTGTCATGGATTGGCCACATGGAAGGAAACTGCAGTATTTCTAAGCATCTGCAGCTCTGCATCTCCCTCAAGTGTTTCTCAGTGGACATTCAGAGGCAGCAGGGAGCCATCAATCAGCTTGTGATTTTCTGCTTTTGGGTGTGACAGTATAATGTATTTCTTGTGTGTTGCGTTTTAAAATATTTCAGCCTAGTTTCACACTTGCATAATGATGTACATTTGCATGTGTTGCTTAAGTTGTGCATCCTGTCCAGGTTATTTCCATTCGGTGCACAAGCCGCAGCTTGGGCTTGTTGTTCAGTCTCCTTTGGGGCTTTGTCATATGTTCACCCGGAACTTTCCGGAAGCCACAGATTTACTGTTTTGCTTTTCTTGAACTTATTAATAAACATTAAGTTAGTAATTAGCATTAAGACGACAGAGCTGGTGATTTTAAAAAGATTTAGAACGATCAATCTCTGCATTTTGATACATCAGCAAATAGATATTATCCTTCACCTCTATTTGACAGCAAACTTTTAAGATTTTTTAGTTTCTGCTGCTGTGTGGTAACAGCTGTGTACCTCTTATTCATTAATGATGCATGTCTGTGTTTCTTTATTTATGGCTGCACACAATTTAGCTTTAGCTTTTCTGTCTGAAATCTCATGTATCAGAATCCGTCTTCAGTTTGTTCATCATCAGACTGATGGGGGAAGGTGGCTTTGCAGACGTCTATTACCATGACAATGTACCACCTGGTTCAGTGCATTCTGGGAATTGCTGTATTTGTGGTATCTACTATACTGCACACCCAAGGGCAAGCTTTGTGACATTTTCAATACGATCTCCGAGGCCTGATAAAGTTGCCAAATCTTTCCCACGGGCCTTCAATTTGAAACAGTTTAAAGTTTATGCTCTAACGAGATAAATAGGAAGCAGTAAAACGGTTAAAAGTTCCTACGTCCTGCGTGCTATATGTACATTTGAACTCACTTTGAACACACATTGTTTAGTGGCATTCAGGGGCTACTTCTGCATACCTGGTGACATATTGAATGCAAATTTAACACTCTTAAGTGCAAAGTGTTGCTTCCAGTTGGATGTCATTGAGACAGAGTCCGGCTCGTAATTCAAGCACATGTCTTACCCATGACACATAATCTGATTCAAATGAGTTTACAGTACGATCCACTGACAATGACAGGCCTCTGAGAGACACACAGAGAGAGAGAGCTGAGGCCTACAGAGGAGAAGGGGAGAGGATGGAGACAGCAGTAGATGGATGTATTGATAGAGAGCACTGGAGGGACAAGTTTAAAATATGGTTCGACATGATGTCTGGCGACGGAAAGGAGAGGAGGGCTGGAAGAGAGACATGAGTGGGTAGAGAAACAGAGGAGCTGAGCATAAATGATGAGATAGGTCTAATGTGTGGAGGAGTAGCGGAGGACATGTGAGAGTAGAAGGGGAAAATAGATGGATGGTGGGAAAGAGTACAAGGATGAATGTGGTGAAGAGGGAGGCTGAGAGGGAGAGATGGATAGATGGACAGTGGAGGAATGAGTGTAGATAATGGCTAAACCTAATGTCTGGAGGGCAGACATCCATCTGACTGACCGAATTATAGTCAGGCTCACTTTCTACCGACTAATTACTGGAACACAGGATACTCTCTCTCTCTCTCTTTCCCTGCCAGTGGCTTTGTCTTTCTCTGTATCTAAGCACTCAGGGTGGATCAGAGAGCTTACCAGAGGGCAGGATGCCCGTACGGATAACACGTCTTTCTGCTCAGCTTGTAGATCACCTCACCTGGCCTCTTCTCCCCTTGTTACCTCTGAACATCACATGCCTGCCTCTCCTGGCAGATGGCTTTCTGAAGCAGAGTCAGTCTGTTACCTGTTCACCTCATCACTCATTTGACTTGCGTTCACCTTTATATTCCCTCTTGAATCCTCAGTTCAGGCCTTTTGCAAAAGTCATAACGGTCCTTCATTTCCTGTGCCGTGATTAACCCTTAAATTTAATCTAAACTGACTAATTAGTAGAATAAAATGTGAGTGTTATCTTTATCGTGTATTTGACCACATTTTATCAAATAAACGTTAGAGGGAAAAGCATTAACAGTTTTATTCTTAGTTGTAGGAACATCATAATCAAATTTCCCAACAAGTATTGATGGTCTAAAATAAAATTATTTGATATAGGCAGGGTTAGTTTTGCTATTAAAACTAAAAGCCTTGAGCTTGACCTTCTTGATGACCTTCTTCATGACTGAACATAATGATGACAACTGGTGCTGATACTATTACTACTATAACTACAAGTACTCAAAACAACAACCAAAAAAGGATATTTATGCTCCAGAAAAACGGAGTAATTCTCAATCTGTGCACAATCTACACAGAGACTTTCCCAGTTACGTAAAAAAAATAAAATAAAATCAGCCTCAACTTTGCTAATCCTGTCATTCCTCAAACAAAATACTTAGAAATCATGAATTATTTATTTCTATTAATAGTCGACATCGATGTTTAAATTAGATCCCTCCAATATCTATGATTCCTACAATTCTACTAAGATACAATATTATTAATTTGAATTGCATTATTTTGCAAACCTGATGAGTTCAAACTTCAACCAGTCTAATAGGATGCAACATTAATTAAGCTTGTTTATATTTAAAACAAAACCAGGTTGATGCAAATTTGTAAAGTGGACCCAAAAGTAGTTTTTTTAAACTAACTGAATTTATACAACACTTTTCTCGTCATGGTGATCCTCAAAGCACTTTACTGTGTATCGGCTCACACACTTTCAGCAGGCAGCTTGTGGTTAAGTGGACGAGTCGATACGAGACAAGAGGGAATCCAGAACGAAACCCACAAGACAAAACTGTGCCACCCACTGAGGCATCTACTTTCACCCGTCACTGTTCTTTTTGCATATTTAACACGTTTGAATTAAACTCCAGGACTATTAATAATTATGATTAGTTTATACATAACAATCCAGTATTTCCATTCCTGATACGAACTGAGTTATAAAGATTTAAGGCATTCTCCACACAGATAAATCCTCTGCTAGAGCTAAACAAAATAAACATATATTCCTAATATAAATACGTGCAACACGCATCAACATTAATCAGGTGGGAAAAAAAAAATTGCCTTTTTTTTTAATGTTTGTTCTGATCGTGGTACGTTTGGATCAGCATGTTGAACTCCTGCACTTGGCATGTGCATCTGTTGCACCTCTTTTCCAAGAACTTCCATTATTTAGTGTTTTGACTGTGGAGAAATCATGTCTTTGGCACCAGTGGCTCTCTTGCTAGATTGAGATTTAGTGCCAGCGGCTGCTTTGGGATTCGGTTTACATCGCTCTAAGGCTTATCAAACCAATTTCCTTTTGTTCCCCGTAGATGCAGCCATTATCTACCTGGAAGATTGAACATATTCTCTCACTCAACACGTTTAATGTGCCGTCAGAGATGTCCACTGTAGCTTAGCCATGCCAGGAAAATGCATCCCACACGGGAGAGCTGCTGCTGCTGCTGCAGCAGGCAGAGACGCCGCCGCTTGTAGAGCAGCGTGTGAAGGATGACACATGTGACGGTGTGATTCTCTTTGCTCAGTAGATCATTATCCACGCTGTCGTTCTGCATCACTTGTGTGAAAGACTGTTTCAGGCATAATAAGGTGATTGTTACCGTAATGTAAATACAAAGTGGCATTACCTGGTAATGCTTTGGATATATTAAGTCTTCTGCCCTTAAAACAAATAAACTGTTGATGCACTTTAGCAGGTCGGACAGTTTTGCCCAAGTGCCTGAGCTGATTTTGTTTGTCACATTTGCTGAGTATTTTTAGCCACTCAGCTTATCAGTACCTGCTGTTTTACAGTTTTATTTGTACTCCATACACACACTTTGCTTTCTCGCATGTTCACTGGGAATGACACAAGTCTCAATTTAAACAATACTGCTTTCCTGTCCTTAGATCAATGAATTCACAATTATTTGTCTTGCTGTTTGTTGACTTGCATCCAGAGAAGGTCAGCCGCAAGTTTGGGAATCTGTGGCTTTCTTGTTTTGTCTCAAGGTCAAGCTTAATACTCCCTATTGAATAAGAGAGCAAGGTCACAATCTCTAATAATCATCAGAGACAGACCCACTTCATCAGCTCACAGATCTATTTTAAGTTACCATCTTAATGATCAATCACGCTCCTTGGGGGATTTGAACACACATTCTCTCTGTACCTATTTGTTTTTGTCCTTGTTTGAAAATGTGCACTGAAGAACAAGACAGATTATTTCATTTGAACTTGTGCGACACTCATCACCTAACAGCTAGGAGAGTCTATCTGTCTGTCTGCCTATCTAATCTATCTAATCTAATCTATCTATCTTTCTTATCTGTCATATCTGAATGTCTCTATATTCCATGGCTTGTAGGCTGCACTGGTTTTCTTCACAGCAGTCTGCAGGTCAAAGTTCGTCAGCTTTGACTGCTGCACCACACAAGCTCCCCTGAGCTGCATGACCTTCCATGCTGACATGGCTGCTGCATCCCACTCCACTGCACTCCACTCCATGAAATACCATTGTTATGTTTCTCAATCAATTTCAGCATCATCGTTAATATCAAATGTGCAAGATTTATTTGTTAATCTAGAAGGTTTAAGTTGTCATTGGTGAGATTTCGCTGCAGTTTCCCTCCCTGCCTTTTATGGTTCAAGATCTTACCAAGAAGCATTTGCGTGTGAAAATGAACAACAGGTAGATTGCATTACAGTTTTCTGTGCTACAAGAACTGTTAAGCAAATTTGGGATATTTATGCAATGGATGAAAAGTATTTTTGAAATGAATTATTGTGAACAATAGTGATTGATTAAGTTGCTATTGACCATTTAAGTGAGCACTGTCAGCACCAGATACACAAACAATTCTGCTGAATGGCGTAAAAAAAACTAACATCTCTTCAAAGATATCTTAGGAAAATCTGCAGATGAGTTTATCTGATTAAAAAGAGCAGAATTACAGAGGAGAATTTAAATAACTGAGTAAATGACGAAACAGCATACAAACAGATTAGCATGAGTTGGTTTTTACGACGTCTACGCCATTGTTTTCATCCAGATAATATGAGCCCTACCTCCCGAGGTTTTGGATCACTGTTTTATTTTCAGTTCAGCATCATGTTGCTGCAATTAACGTTTACCACCCCCTGCTGTGTTTATGTGTGTGTGGGTCTGGAAGATAATTGAATCTAGCTTCATGTTTTTACCTATGGCTGTGTGTACGTGTGGTAATTAAATCTTTTTCTCAGTGTATCTGAAGGAATAGAGATATGAGGCTTAGTGGCAGAATGATTTACTGTGACAAAATGATGTGTGCTTGTGTGTGGGGGTGTACTTTTGACTTGAATCAAACTTCATACTCTGCACAGCCAACTATGTTATTCAATTAAAAACACAGTTTTAAGAATTTTTTTCATGTCGGTGTAGCTATGCAAGTCCAGTTTTGAATGACTTAGCCTTACCCTAGCTTCTTTTTGTTGCTTAAACTCTATTTGTTGTGTTAATTGTGTCAGAAATGCCAAGGAGGAACAATTTCTACATGCACAAAAATATGAACATATATCTTTAAATATCTAGACTCTTTATCTCAATTAACGAGCAGCTTGTTTACACGAAAGTCTATTTTAAGTTATTTTACGCTGACGTAGCTATCCATATTATTCATCACACAACTTTTGTTTTTTGCCATAATTAATTTGAGAAACAAGTGTTTTGATGGTCTAGCATTGGAAGCTAAGTATATAAATACACAACAATCATTTTGTATTATATGTTTTGCGATTACCTGTTAGAAGATGAGATGCTACATCTCAAGGGGTTATCCTCAAAATAAATAAACACAGTAATAACTTGGTGGTTATAAAACGAAAGGAATGGTGGTGGATACTTAAAACCATATGAAACAGTTAACCTTATAAGAAGTTGTCAAACACTTAAAACAACAACAAGGAAACAAAGAACACATCTGTTATGCGGCAAAGGTCACCAGGCTGGGACTCGAACCTGTGACCACCGGGTTGAGTTTTATCCCCGCACCACCGCAGCTCTCCCTATTGTGTACTTTTTAAATCTATGAAGGATTTTTTTTACTGAAGAGTCCTCAGAGTAGCTGAAACCAAAAATAACCTGAAAGTGAACATTCTCCTGTTTGAAAAAATCAAATAGAATATAGCGAATGTCAAAACACTTACAATATCACTGGAAATGTAAATTCCTTTGACGATGTGTTGCAAAAAATCAATTAAGTTTTGTGTTTTTGTTCATGTTTCCATTGAGAATTAGACCTGCTGCCTTTGTAGAGGAAAACAAAACAGGGGGAAAAGCTGTAATGAGCCCCTTCCAGATCATGTTTCAGTGTACAGTCTACATAGGTTTTCTATAACTTGTGATCAGCTGCTCCACCTTGGGAACAGAGCAGCAATGGTCATGAGCTGTAAGGCTGAAATGGGTTTGCAGAATGAGTGTGACCTCATAGTGCAGTTTGTGCGAAAGCAGCAGCCGACTGTAGAGTGTGCTACGCAGATTACACTGTATTTTTCATTGTCTAATGAGGGAAATACAATAAGATGCAGATAACACTGAAAATGACACAAAGTTCTGGCTCTTGAATTAGGAACACAGAAACCTTGAATCCAGCCTTGTGGCTGTGCTATAAGCGGCGCTGTATTTGAGCCACAAGAGATCCAAGGATCTCCCAAACATGCATGACAGAATCAAAGCAACACTACAGTTTTTTTTTTGTTTTGATAAGGGGATAACATGATGTGAAGCTAAAAAAAAAACCCCGATCCATGCGGTTCGTTGTTGCAGATTTCTTGACGGACGTTGATCTGCATATTTGTGCAGATACAGAAAACAATCTTTTAGTGGGCAACTTAGATCTCCATTCCATATTCCTAACGGTTTTATATTTCTCACTGTCCTCATCATTTTAACTCTTATCTTCAGCAATAGCTTTGATTTTTGTGATACACAAGGCTGCATGTTGCAGACTGTTTTTCCTTTTTCAGTGTAAAGTCGTAGAGTTCACTGACTATGTCTTTAAACTGATGGGCTAAACCGGGCCAGAGCCCAGTGGAGCACAGCTTTACTTCCTTATCTCCAGATCTGTTGCTTTGTCATTCACCATCACAGCCTCCCAAAATTACATGTAAATCTCGAAATCTGCCTTCAGCCTCTGTGTTCCTGTCTTTGCTCTTAGATAAAACTGCATTCGGAATAATGTTTATCTTTATTTGCTACATTCCTATTCTTTCATACCACTGAGACCTTTTATAGCCCAAGAATGTAATATAGATTCACAAATTGACATCATCCACCAAGAAATAAAAGGAGAAAAGTCTATTGCGCTTTGAATAAATAACTTTTTTTCCAGGTCGGCATAAAACATTAACTTATTGCCAGAAAATAGTTTCTTTGGAAGCGTTTCGACTGTTTCTAGAAATAGTAACTTTAATGGAAGTAAGAAAAAAAAACCAAAAAAAAACATGCAAAAAGTAAACTCTGCATTCCCTTTAACACCTTTAACATGGCACAAAGTACTAGTTCTTGATGTCATAATCAGACATTTTTAATGTTTTATTGTGACTGCTTGTGATAAACCAGCATAACGAATTGGCTCAATGTGAAAAACAAGGGAATATTATACATTTTTAAAATGGCTTTAAACAGACGTAAAAGTAAAACCTGTCGGTTTCAACGATCAAATCGTAGTTTGAGTATACTTTTTGACTATTTTTTTTTATGTGCATATAATATGAAATGCTAATTAATAGCCCACTCTGTTCAGTGGCTTCCTTCTTTTACTGTCCTTCTAGATGTCATTTTTCTAAATAGAAACACTCTGCATTTATGTTTCTAAGCCCTGCAATGCATGCTTCTAAGACACACATTCACAATTAATTTACAAAGAATAGGTCCCTCAGTGTATTGCATCTAGAGACTGTGTTCACGTTTTCAAATATTTAAAGTCCGCTTTTATAGTTTCAATGCAGTTTAACATTTTTAAGATGGAGAAACATCTTTAGCTTCTTGCTAGCAATGTGTACATGTGAGAACAGAATAGAGAATACCGAAAAGAGCAAAGAATGTGAACTAAAACAAAAGAAACTTTGTCTCTGCAGCGTCAGATTTTACCTCATATTAGCTGTGTTGGCAAAACTCATGAGCCTCAGCAGAGACGCAAAGGCCAGCTTTGAGGCTACCTCTACCCTTTATTACTGTAGCCCTAAGCAATGACACACACATACACACATGCAAGTAAATCCTGCAGGATTGTCCTTACCTAAGTAAAGGTACTCTCACCAGCCAAATATCCACCCACCCACAAATACAGGTGAGTTATCATTGCTTTGCCCTCAAGAGCACTATCTGTCAAAATGTAATTCAGTCACAACTTGATATACTAACGTGTGTTTGTGTGTATACTGTACATATCAGAGCATGTGACTATGTGGCTGGCGTTTGTGTGTTTGTGTGTGTGTGTGTGTGTGTGTGTGTGTGTGTGTGGTATAATGGCAGGCCCGAGGGGGAAGAAAGAAATAGGGAGAGTCCAAACTCTAAGGTATTCTTCAGCTTTTATTACCACGATATTGCTGGAGGCCAGAGAAAGGGTGAGTGAAGGAGACACAAAGATGGATGGAAAGAAGAAACAGATAATCAGTGAACAGGACAGACAGCAGAGAGGACAACAAAGTAATGTCTTTCAGCTGCTTCAGAGATTTAACCTGGGCTTTAAGATGCATGTTTTTGTGAACATATAAACACAAGATAGTCTAAACATCCCTGAGTCATCTGTTTATTTAGGACCGGAGGAGGGAAGCTGTTTCACTATCCTCTACAAATCTCTTCTTCGGGGGTCTGGTTAATAAGGGCTGCTGCTGTGTGCGTTTCAGATGGGTTTTTGTTTAAATACACCTGACTGTAATGGCTGTATCAGGGCTCTGCAGACTGGAAATGCACCTCTGCTCAAACTGCTTTACAACAAAAGTTGAAAAATGTTTCCAACTTCTCAAAAACACATTCAGCTTTAGATTTCAGGCTGCTCGCACTGACACTTGGCAAACTAATGCCAGTACTGATGATTTCTTGCAGGAAAGCCTTGCCTTTATGCCCTGGTGCTCACTGAGTTATGGAAGGCCACAGAAAGAACTAAATGCTGACCATGTCATCCACCGTTATATCAAAGTCTGCTGCGGGTTTTCTGCCCCATGTGGGGACAGAATGAACTCCTGTTTGCCTCAGTTTCTTCTCTGATTACATCTCAAAAGCAACTTAAGTTCAGGCTTGCCTTGAACAGTATTTTAAAACTTTTTATGTCCTGACAATGTATGAATCTGAAGTTGCAACAGTCATTGCAAAGTTAAGCTTAATTGAAGGATGACAAAAGGAATGATGCATTTAATGTGCTCATCAAGGTCTTTACCTCATACAAATGAATTATCTTAAGGCAGAAAGAAAGAAAATTCAAGTAGAAATCTCTGGGCACTTTATCACAATATACAAACAATGTTTCAAGGATGTTTCATCCTTTTAAATGATTCAAAATCAAGATTTAATGCTGAACAAGTTACAAAGTTAACTTGTGCCTCACTGGAAGAACAGCAGTAGCCACGGAGCTCCCACAGCCTATTCCACCTGTTGGGCTAATGCACTTTGTTTGGCTCCATGAACAATTTAAATAAAGTTATAAACTGATCTGCCTTTGGTAGGTTGAAATACATAGCTATGTTTGTCTTACAGTTCAGTTCAATTCAATTTATTTATATAGAGCCAGTAGACAACATGCTATCTCACTTTACAAAACCACATCCGTTCAGCAGACTCATCTTAAAAATCAAGTGTATCCATTCCAAATTTATCCTGTTTATTCAATATTGCATTCATGTTTACTGACATTGATTAATTTTGAATAAAGTTTTTCGTGATTGCATTTAGTAGATTGCTGCATTCACTCCTCCTGGATGAGCAGCAGACAGTTGTCTATGTTGTGCGGTTGGCTTTGTAGCAATCTCTCACACTCAGCTAGTCTGAACTGACAGCAAAAAGCAAAACTCTCCTTAGCAGGAGAACGTAGAAGCACAAGGAAATGTGGTTATTATGGCCTTCAGCAGCAACATAACTCGAGAAATAGCTCACTGGATAAACCTAAGACACTCTAACTAGACGTTTTATGAAAATGGGAAGTTTTAAGCCTTAAAAGTAGACAAGGTGTCTCTGAGAGCTGGTTTTAGAGGAGGGGAGACGGATAACTGAAGAATCTGTCTTTTGTTCTACTTTTGGAAACTCTACCGCCATCAATAAACCTACAGGCTGAGAATGAAGTGCTCTGTGAGGAACATATGGAATAATCACATCTCTGATGTATGATGGAGCTTGATTATTAAGGGCTTCATATGTGATAAAGATAATTGTAAATTCTGCTCCGGATATACGAGGGAGAAAGTGAAGGGAAGCTGAAGTGAAAGAAATATAACTTCTCTTTTTAAATATTCATCAGACTGCTTCATGCACTCTTTGAGCATCACTCTTGGACAGGATATTTCTAATTTTTTTTCCGTATAGAAACCTGTTTAATAAAGGATGTTCTTGTCTGGGTCACTGTAGGGCTGGGCTGGTTTGACCTGAACGGCGTGACTGGGTCAGGGGAGCTCAGTGCTCTTTGTCTCACCCTTCTGTACCTCTTTGGTCTTGGTTCTGCTGCATCAGTACTTCACTGATGACCTACCTCTCTCTCTGTGTGTGTGTGTGCGTGCGTGTGTGTGTGGTGCAGGTCGGCCCTTTGGTAATGCCTGGTATGTGTCTGCTGCAGCTTTCTGTAGTTGAGTCCACCTGTCCTTTGCTAATCTTGGATACCTGGTGTGTTGCAGGCTTTCTGTTTTCACCAGACTAACAACTGCGCACCTCCAGATGACAAACACACTCACACTCAAACACACTTATTTCTACATTTTTGCTCATCCACCCACACCTTCATACACATACGCACACTTAGTGCTCGGCCAGTTGTTAATAAAGCCAAACCATTTTTAAAGAGTACATACACATGCCACACTTTTCAGATATTTATTTTGAAAAAAATCTGAAAACTTTGTATTTGTTCACATTATAATTATTCATTTCTGGTTGTGAAATCACACAAAAATCTTAGTATAATACACTGAAGTTGTTGAAAATGTTGAAGGACGTTGATATCTTTGCAAGTTTAGACAATTAAAACTTTGAAACTTACTTGGCTCCCAGTTATTTTGCTCCCCTTGGTTAGTTGCCAATATTCCTCACCTTATTATTACGGTGGCTTATGATTGATCTCCGTTTCAAATTTCTTCTCTCCAGGATGAGGGTTGGTTTTCCACAGCCCGCCGTTTGACAGGTCACTGCTCTGGTGCAGTGTTTGCAGATCAAAAGGCAGGTCACATTGTCTCTGCGACTGCCGCTCCTCTTGACATCTGCTCTGCAACCGAGCTGGAGGAAACCATCTGTCAGCAGCTAAAAAAGCAGAGTGGCACATAAGTTTAAGCAGATTTTTTTTGAAGTTTTGTTAAAAGTATGGAAAGCTCAATCGATGAGTTTGACTTCTGTTCATGACCGCAGTTTTTTCACTTGACTTGCTTTCTTCCATGAATTAGTCTTTCATGTCTTTTTTTTTCTAATTCAGTGAGAAGCTTGTGCTCTTGTTCCAAGCCAGTGTTTGCATCAGCTTAGGCACTAAAACAATTTGTGCACAACTGAGATCCAAAACTCTTAGTGCAACATTTGAGAAAGATCAGAGTTTGGCATAAAACACAGCACTAAGAACCCGAACCAACATGACTTTGCAGAGAGATGAGAGTGAAAATGAGCTCATGGGTGGATAACATTCTACCCAGGATATCAAAGTCCTGTAGAGGTTGGTGTATGAAAGTGTGTGTTCTGTACTGTTAAGATGATTCCAATTAATCTCCAACAATGTGGCAAATGTCTGGTAATCTAAACTGGTCCTTAACATTTTCTTAGCATTGTTTGCTATCAGCATCACGAGCTTGATGTTTCATAATCCCCCCCCTCTACCTTTTGAATGTAGAAGAGGGCGTGCCTGTCGTCAAAGTATTTAACATCCTAATAATTAACAAGATGCCTCTTATCTCTGTGTGTTTGCAGAGCTGTCAAATAAACTGAGTCATAAAAACAACAATGGGAAGGCTGGGATGAGACGCAGGCAGACATATGAAGTTACAGGGGCACGAGAAGAGACTGTGTTTTTCTTAATACTTTAAAGGGACCTTTATGATTCTGTTGCCACTTCTTCTTGACATAGATATGCAAATTTGTCTGAGCACACGAACAGAGCAGCTTAGCCATGCAGAGGAAGTGAGAGAAATTAGTTCTTGTGAAGATATTTAAGTTATACATTATTTATGGTTCTGTTTCAGTGTGCTGTCCTCGTCTCTTCTGCATTGTTCTTGCCTCATTGTGACCTGCATGTGTCAATGCTGCTTAATTTTCACTCCAGCAATGATTTAAAACTTATCAGAAATATACAAAAAAATAAATAAATAAATTAGTGCAGACACCGGCAGATAAAAGAAAGGGACAAGGCAAAGACACGGGGCAAAGATGAAGGACAGCAGGAGGACGAGAAAGTGCGAGTCTGTGGCAGAGAGAGGGACAGAGAATTTGAATGGGGCATGAGATGAGTGGGCCATTAGTCACTGGCTTCTTGCTTCCTGCTGTGACTGTGTTTCTATGGTGATAATTAGCATACCAGGCATTAACCTTGTCATGACAACCATTAACAAATCAACTTCAGAGTCAACAAAACTATAAATGATGTATTCTGTGATACAAAAACATTCAAGCCTAAAGTTCATCACCGACGAAATATCTTCGTCAGTTATGATAAGCGGAAGACTGCTATACAAAAATAAGTTTTCCAGCAAATATTTAGAGGCATACCAGCAGTTTTTGACATATTCTTAATAAAATGGAAATAAAAGCTTTATTTTTTTTCCCCAACATTTATAGTGAATTAATACATTTATGTTGTTTTATTGTCTTTTGAGAGAGGTCTGTATCTTCTCTTTTAGAAATCAAAGTCTTCCGGGAGAAGTAATAATTTGGGTCGTATTTCTGCAAAATAATGGAGAAGCATATAGTCTGAACTAAACGACTGTGATTTTCTTTCTGTACTTTCGCCGCCTTTTTTTTTAGAGACTTTGGGTAGACGACTGGATCCCAGCTGTAATAGAAGTCGGGTCATATCATTGACAAGTTATAATACAGTAGTAATATAGATGGGACTGCGGACTGGCTCTTACAGACAACAGAAAGTACTAAACTTATTTTTTAAAACCAACTTGTTTTACTCCTAACCCCAGTTGGATGCAAACCTGGGTGAAGTTGTCTGTTATGGTTTTGACGTTTCTACTCATGACCGGTTTTTACTTCGTTTATTTAAAACAGTCAAGTTTCTGCAAGTCAATAAAAATTAGCTTTTGTGTCCGGCGTCCTGAATAGCGTTTTCCATTCCATCTTTTCTGCTTTTATTAAACAAAATTGTTGGCTTGCAACATGTCCATTTTGAAGAACTCAACCTAAAAATACACAAAAGTAATTTAATGTACGACATTAAGATTTTCATTAAAGCCATAAGGAGCTTTATTACTTTTAATCCTGCTAGTGATTTGGAATGCACCGTAATATTGGTTTCTAGGGGCATTACATGCCATGCGACCTAAATACCTGTGACCTTGCACTTTAACTTCAGATTACCCACAAGAGCCACTCCCCACATACAGTGCTTGATATGGCCAAGGGATGGTTAAATCTCCAGATCTAACAAGTCTCTTTCCTCTAGTGTGTGATAGGTCTAGTTGGTGGCTGTCTGTAAAAGTGCCCTTGAACGAGGAGCTGAATCACAAGTGAGTCTAGTGACACCGCACTACCTGCCAACCCTCTCTTCTATCTTTTGTGAACCAAGTTTTTGAAAAGATGCATTCTACAATGAGAAGTGACTGCTCACCAAAACAGTTCTAAAGTGCCCTTGAACAAGGCAGAGACTTCCACATTTCTCCAGGGGTATTGTTTTGCTGCCAGCTTGATGGTCTGTGAAAATATGTGCTTGAGCATGTACATGGCAGTGTGCAGGATGAGGCGTTCAAGGAACCCGCTGCAAGGAAGGATGCTCTGATTCACAAGCTAAAATCTTCAGGAAACATTTATGGGGAAGCTGTCTAAAGCTGGTCTAACAGTCCTTTAGGACGCTCAGACATTGTAGCTCTAAATGGGACAATTTGCTTTTTATGTTGCATTTAGCGTTTGTTATTATCATTTTTACTTTCTCCTCATTTCTGCCCTTATTCCAGGTTTATTCACCAGGCCAAAAAGGTCCCTCAGGTTTAGTCTCAGACAGGTGTTCAGCCAAGTACCCGTTGAAGTATGTGAGCGCTCCCCACCAGCACATTTCTTTGGCACTAACTCTGCATGGGAGGTTTTCCAGTTGCTCTCACAATCCTTTAATTGTTTCTAAAGCTTCAATTACAAGTGGCAAACTCAGGTTTCTTTTGTTCCACATGCAATTGACTTCCATCTCAAGATCCTAGTCTGTTATTTTCTCTGCCATTTTCTTCAAGATCTGGGATAAACACATCAAGCAAATCACATACTTTGTTATTCTTACATGGAGCATAAGGTCTGGCTGCTTTGTAGAGATGGCACAGGTGCGATTTTTAGAGCGGGTAATGTTCCACGTTACAATATAAACCACTTTCTCAGTCCTGTGCTCATAGCACTTGTCATTTGTACTTCTGGCATAATGGTTTGTGCATGTAAGTCCTAACCTTGTTGTGTCTTTCTATATAGTCTTTTAGCGCCAATAATTTGCAATCAGATACTATTACTACTAGTGGTAATAATAATAATAATGTTAAAAATTATACATACTGCATGGTACACATAAAGTAATTGAAATAATTTTTTTTTTGTTAAATCACCAACTATATAGATTCATATAATATAGTGTAATAAAAAAAAAGAAAGGACACATTAATCACGGAGCAGCATTCTTGTAGCAGGTCAGTTACCATCGCAACAGGATTGAACATACTGGAGACGAGAGAGGGGGAAGAGAGAGACAGGAAAACAAAGGTCTGAACATCAAAAAGTGAACCAGAAGGAAAAATCAACACGGTCAAAGTCAAAAAGAGGGAAAGAGGATTGGGACGGCACAGGCAGTGATCTTGTTTAGCACATGATATATGTGGTCGTCATAACACAAATTGCGTATTGTCCTAAATGGTTTCTGTAGAGGAGCTGCACTCTTTTGTTTCCGTGTTCTCCTTCACATCATGCTCAATCTATTTTATTCTCTCAAGGGCATCATGAAAGTAACATTGTTTGCAAAGGATTCTTGCTTTGTCTCTGACTGCATAGCAATAACATCTAAATCATAGCTCCAGCCGTTACTATTAATATGGTTAGTGAGTATTCCCTTTCTTTACCGTTAGCCTTTAAGCCCCCCCCCGCCCCCCCACTGCACACAGCATTGTGTAATGCTGCAGTATTTATGTCAATTGTGTTATCTGGGAAATTCGGGTTCAATTCAGTTAATTGCAAATGTCATCTCAGAGCAGTTTACATAAAAACAAAATCAACTCAATCCAATCATTCATACATTTCAATCGATCCTGGTTATCAAACAATGCAGTCAGTTTCAGTTTATTATTCAACTTAGTTTTTAAAAAAAAAGTTATTTCTAAAAAAATCCCCCAGCAGATTGCACCGAGTCATTAACTTGCAGCATTCACTCCTGGATGATAACGTAGCAACGGTGGACAATTGCTTCTGTTGTTTGTTACAGCAATCCCTCATATAAACTGAGCAAGCACGTAGTGACAGTGGAGAGGAAAAACTCCCCTCTTTCAGGAAGAAACCTCCAACAGAACCTGGTTCAATTCAAAATACGTAGCATATGCATAAAAATACAGAATCCCTGATCCAGGAATGCTTTCTATGTTATTGAAAAGGAAGAAGGTAATGGCAGGAGTAGCTCCTCTAGCATCTTCACAGGTAGCCAGTTTTAATGGCAATAGGATGAAAGAGAACACATAGTTAGTCTCAACAACAGCTCAGCCAGTGGTTTCGTCTAGGACAGAACTAGGATCAACTTCATCGTCTATCAAAAGAGAACGTAGAGTTGTTGGCAGCAGTAGCTCAGCCAATGCCCAGCCTCCAGGAATGTGTCACAGCTACACTGAATGATAGATCATGTTTGGCTTATATGAAAAGTGAAAAACAGAGGCGAACATAAAGTTACAAGTTGAAATATCTGCAAATAAATGTGTATTTGGAGAGAAGGAGGAGAATGTAGCCAAGTAAGAAGAAGTGGTCAGTTTGTCCTCGAGCTAACTGGGCTTTATAAAAGTTTTAAGCCCACACTCAAAAGTAGATGGGGTGAAATGGAAATAACTTTTAAAAAGTTGACACTATAGAAATACATTTTCCATTGTAAAGCTTTCGGTGTTTACTGGCAGCTGCTCATAGTCCTTTGCAACTTTTTAAAGTGTATACTGTAAATTAGCGTTATGGTCATAATGGAAAGATGGATACTTAAAGCCTGTACAGAATTAAGCGAGGCCTCCAAATTCTGCCAGCTGCATCCACTTACTTATTTTTGTGACAATTTCGTGTGAGAGAAAATTATAGTAAATTCTTAGAAAGGGATCATTCAGCGTAATGAATGCTCAATCCTTCATTGCAACTGTGTAGATACAATTATGCAGCTGTATGTAATAGCTTAGCTCAGCTTTTTTCTACTCCTGCTAACCCAATATTAGCAAAGAAACTGTAAAACACATTGTGAAACTAAAAAAAGGAAAAAAAAAACAGTAAAAGACATGCTGGTAGTGGGAATACGAGGACTACACAGCGAGGGGAAAAAACCCCCAAAAAACATTGCAATATCATAAAAGAGAGTTTAGCTGAGATGTGCAGGGGGACGACCAAGAAAGGACAAGTACAGACACAGACAAGATTGGTTCGCTCCTCCGTATGTGTCACTGGGTAGAGATTACCGCTAGCTTTGTTCTTATTCCAATCACATAGTGTTTCTAATGAGCTAATGGGTCTGACAACCAGACACACACACACAGTGTAGGGGATGGCACAGAGGCAGCAGGATAGATGGAAAGTCACTATGCTAGTCACCCAGTCAGTCAGCAAGTCAGCCACCCATCCATTAAGGCGGTTGTTCGGCTCCTCAGCCTATTAGCCCCTCGTTCCATGACAAAGTTTGTGTTGCTGCTGGAGGTAAAACTTGTACAATATGACTGGTTATTGTGGTATTTTGTTGAAACGACTGCTCTTTCTGGACTCTTTCCACTTCTTTCTTTGTCTCGGCTTTCACGCTGTCCCTGTGTGGAACGATTCTCAAAAACATGAACTGAAAATGTAACTGTGGTCAAATCTCTAGGTCAGTGGTTCTTAACCTTTTTTGAGGTACCGAACCCCCCAGTTTCATATGCACATTCACCTCCCCAATAATTTGCGGTATTCTGATTTATTAATGTAATTATATTAATTTTATTACCTCCCCCATGCCACTAGAGGCAGTACCAACCCTGAAAAGATGTGACTAAGGAGCAGATTTAGACTATAGAATTGGGTAAAAAACGGTGAGCTTTACTGAAGTAATTAAAGACATAAGTTCAAATCCATGCTGAGAGTGGAGCTCCTTCCCGTAGCTCTGATTGGCTCAGCAATGTAACGTGATCCTCTGGAGCAAGTGATGGCAAAACGGGGCGTCGTCACGACTTTACACAGCGTGTCTTTACCTCCGCGGCAGAGGCTCCGCCGAACCCCTGGGGTTCGATCGAACCCAAGTTAAGAACCACTGATCTAGGTAAATTCTTTCAGGATGTTTCGGCTGTCTTCATTTGTAACAAATGTCTCATTAATCATAACTAAACAAGATCCAATTTCTGTAGCAAATTGAAATATTAAAAGATATGGTCAAATTATACCGACGGTTCTGAAGTCAGCTGCTCTGCAGTCCTAGAAATAAAACACTGCAGTCAAGTTCAGTTTATTCTGCCTCTTGGTAAAGCAGTTTCAGTCTAAAAATACCTGGTCAATTGCACTGACTCCTTCTGAACGAGCACCGGAAACATATATACATCAAATCAGCACCTGTGCTGCAAAGTCTTATATTGAGCATGCATGTGACAAGAGTTGGAAAGGAGATCTCCCTTTTAACAGAAACAAACCTCCTGCAGAAACTGTCTCGGTGTGAGAGGCTGTGCAGAAACTGAATAGATGGTTGGAGAAGACCAAGCAGACTCACAAAAACACAGAACCACTGGTCCAGGTGAACTTCTTTTGTCAAAGATGATAGCTGTTTATCTTCTGGATAGTCATGGTAACTAATCTTACTACTTGGTATAGTCTGAACTACTAGGAATATGTGAATATTAAACAAGAGGAGGCCCAGGAATGAGCCTTAGGGTACTCCACTTGTGACAGGGACTTTCCATTGACACAAGGAAGTCGCTGTTCTTTAGGTAAGATTCATACCAGAGCGTTTGACCCAGATTTCCAGTCACTTTAATACGATGTCCAGATCAACAGTATCCAATGCTGCACTGAGATTCAACACTGTGGTTTTTCCACAGTTTGTATTTATGTGGATGTCATTGAACACTTTGACAAGGGCGGTCTCAGTACTAGAAACTGGGCTGAAAGACGTCAAAGCGGTTGGTCGGTCATGAAAGTATTTATCTGTTGAAATCCAGCTTTTTCAGTAAATTTTCTAATGAGTGGAGAAAGAGTCAAGTGTATCATCTATAAAGAGAAAACATGAAGTTATTGACTTAACTCAGCAAAGAACTCCCTCTAGGAAAACATCACAGCTGAGGAGAAAAACAATAAGCCAGATGTAACTTTATTGTCGAGAAGAAAAAAAGGTACTTATTTGCTCAATGACATCAACATAAACTAAACACAGCATAACTAACATAAACCAAAGCACCTCCATACATGCACTTGAAATGGCCAAATGGACAGGCATTCAGGTAACGCAAAAGAAAAACTCCATATTATCAGTTTGAGGCTTAAACATGTGCAACTGAGTTACATTTGGAATAATGGACAAATTTAGAGCAGCTGGTTTACAAACCTACTTAAAGAAAGATCTGCTTCTCTCTGTTTGACATTGCATTTTATTCTGAAATCTCCTTTGGTCATATTTATTGGCTACAGGAAACAGCAAGTATTTGGTATGTCTTATGCACTTTCTATCTTCCATTAATAATAGTGTTTTACAAATTCACATTTAAAGCAGTGAAAGGCAGATGATTCAAATTTGTTTGGATCAACACATTTCGTAGTGGGAAAAAAAAGTTTTTGTCATAATTACAGGTTAGATTTTAAAGTGGAAGACCCCTCCAAACACACACATACTCACAAATCTAAACTAGCAGATTAGTGGAAGGTTAGTTTTAAATGTAGTAATTTTTCCAAAACTAACTTTTGCACTCTTTGTCACAATACACTGAGCAGTTGTAATTAGCATTTTATCTTTGCACAAAAAAAATATTAATTATAGATGCATGGGGGTCTAACAGATAAATCTGTTAGACATCTAAATATAATTAAGATTTTATTGCTTTTCTTTTTTTACTCCTCTACAGTTGAGTATGTGATCATTTTTTGCTCTTTATATTAAGTTTGCATTGCTGACTAATTCACGTAGAGCGCATTTACGAGTACTCGTGTGTGTGCAGTGCTTTTAGATTGACATGTCATCTGTTGTGAAATTCAGTGGGCATCTGGACCGATATTCATTACTTGTGCGGGTTCTGCTTTCGGAGAGCAGAACAGAGAGAGAATGAAATGCACAGAGTCAGAGGATGACAGCAGCAGCATCAATCACTTTGTCGATGAGCATCTTTCACCATTTTGGTTCTCGGGGACAGCTGTTTCTCTGGCTGCGTGTGGATGCGTTTGCGTGTGTGCACACGTGTCGGACATCTGTGCGACCAGGTAGAAATCTGTCTCGTACAGGCAAATTTCTGAAAGTTTGGTTCCTGTAATATAACTTTATTAGAGCCCTCCTGATTAAATCAGACATGCCCGAATCACTGCAACAGCTTTTTCATGTTAAACAAAGTCTTTTGGGTTCGCCGCTGGCACATGCAGGAAAAAGATCAAAATACTGGACCAGCAAAGGGTAACAGATGATGGGCTGTAAAGTACAGGGGACTGTCAATGTACACTTTCATTTTTGTAAAAGCACCAACATGGATTTTATGACGGAGTACTGGCAGTTCCACCAGGGATGGCAACTTATTTATTTTCAAGTTAAACATGACCATACAGAGCTGGCACCTTTCTCACTGCTGGACGTGACTCTGGATTACACACATTTAAAAGACCAATGTGAAAGTAACCCACTGCCAGAATGCCTTTACACTATATGCTGGGAATTTATTAAACTATAGGCCAGTAAGAGATGGATGGGGTTGAAAAAAAAATTATTTCGGATGGCAGTGTTTGAAAAGATGCATAGAAAAATAATTTACTTGCTTCTTAAGATTTGCAAAAGAAAATGGACCACAAACTCTCCTCTTCTCATTCGTCTTCATCCTGCTTTTAATATATTCTTATAGGTTTAAAAGGCTGAACTCTGCCCACAGTGGAAGGAACATTTTGTTAATCAGCTTTTTTAGCTATTGCTTAAATCCTTAAACCTAGAACACTTTGACATAAAAAAACCCACATGAAACATGCTTTTATGTAGGAGTAGTTAGAGGATGAAAATATAAAGGTTTCAGATTTTTTTCTAATGTCTGTAATGTTTCATGAAAATGTTGTAATACTACGATATTGGGTGAATTGGATGGGAGAATTTCCCACAGACTATTGATAGTAAGTGTGAGAACAATTGAATGTTTCATTTGTCTTTCTCATTTCCTATCACTTTGCCTCTGACAAGTACAAATTATGAGTAATAATATTGCAAACATGCTTCCTTGATGCACATCAAGATCACACATCATGCCAGATATGCTAGCAAAGGAAATGTCAATTTCCCCCTTGGGAATTAGTAAAGTATATCCATTCGTTTGTTAGTTAGTTTGTACTATTGGTCATACTGTCTGTTGTTTTCTGATTATCATCCGAAATGCTTCTGAATACTGATGATCACAAATGGGTAGCCTGGTCTTGGGCCACACGTTGCATCGATGAGCAACGTGTGGCCACAGAGTCAAACATCTGAGCTTTAACAAAGGTTTGGGGTAAACACTGGAAAATAGTAACTTATCTGTTCAAAAATGTTCCAAACATTTCAACAGATAAGTTGAACTAAATAATGCCTATATTATACATAATGGGCTATGCAAAGTGGGGAACATGAGGATACTCATGTGACAAATATGAAAATCCAAGTATATTTAGACTACTTTAGTCCAGTATCTACTTTTTCAGCACAACATAGAAATGTGCTGGAACGCTGTCCCAATGTTATATTATTACAACAAAGGTAAAACATGTTATATTTTGCTTCGTACTTTTGCACAAAAATTACATATGTACACAAGTTAACACATAAATGAAGAGTCAAAACCTGGAATTTTTCTGTTGAAATAAAGATGTAATTTTACAGCACTGGGTCTTACTGGATTAAATGAACTTCTAATGACTGGCAGAAGATTATGAAACTGCTTCATAAATATATACTGAACTTGTTCAGAAAACTGTGGAGGAAAGTAGACGTGAGAAGGGTTGTCATTATATGGTTGCTTTAAAAAATAGCAGAAAATATAAACAATTACAGCATGTCAGCATCCTGATAGCCTGATTTGAGCCGAAACCGTTGAACAGAATTTTGAAAAAATCTAGACGTTACAAGAACTGAATGAAATGGTGTGTCATTTCATTTAATTAAAAACACTTTTTCTTTCTTTTCTTCTAATGCTTTATCTTACTTCTCTCACAGAAGAGTCTCGCCTTGACTAAATTACAACACTTGTAACAGACACAAAGGGCTTCTAGGGCTTCATTAGTGATATGATATACTTTATGTACTGTAAATAAGCACTTTTAGTTCACAAAAGCATAAATTTAGAAATATGATTTTTATAAGCAGAAGAGGTTCAATCTCTGGCCGTTCTTATGATTAAATTTAATTGATATAAACAACCATTTGTGATTAGCTGATGATTCTCCCGTTGATCTTGAGGGATTTGAGGGCGTATTTTAATTTATTTTTCTTCAGTTTTTTGTCTTATTTTCCATTATAAAGTTGAGTCAGACCAGTAAAAAAAAAAACAACCCATTTCCTCACACCCACTCATAACTTGAATTCTTTATTCGTCTCTGTGTTTATGTGCTGTTTCTGTTTCAACAGATTCAGTGGAAATCTTTTCAGGACATTTGGAAACCAGACAGTGGTTTATGTAACATGTCAACATCAAAACGGGGGCACATTTCTAAAGAGGTATCAATTGAACTGTAAAAAAAACAACAAAAAAGTCGACCCCATAGTGTTTGCTTCAAATGTCGAGAAAAAATTGTTTAACCCTGGTATTTTCCAGCAAGGAAGACAAACACGATTGTTGAGGGAAAAAGAAAGTGCTGTAAGTACATGAGCCTGGGTTTCATTCATTTTCCTTGTTGCTTCCTCGGTTTCTTTCCACCCCCACAATGCATTTATCCTCCTCTGCCTTTTCCTTGTTTCTATAAGTTATGCTGCAGGGAAGATTTTTGCCATTTATAAAGCCTTATGGCATTTTTACTGTAAATACAGGCTTATTAATTTTTTGTCTAGTCAGTGCTGCAAAGCATGTGGAAGATATTCTGCAACCTGCCTTTTAAAATGCTTTGCCTTTTCAAGCAAATGGAAAGCCTGTACAATCCAGAAACATAGCAACACCCTGGCTTCGTCTTTGCAGTGGCCCTTTTTGTGCTTTTCCTATCGACAATTGTTGCATGAAATTATATATAAAAAAAAAATCTAATGGAAACCCAGGACCAAAAATACAAACACAGACTCCAAAACAGGAGCACTCAATTGTGTTTCTTTCCATCTCCCTCTATCTAAATGAAAACTGTCCTTTCTGTCTTCCTGCCAACCCACTATCCACCAGTCACACACAGATACACAAACTGTTCCTTCTCGTCTTCGTGTTTCTCTCCCATAGACTCATCTCCCCTCACACTGTGTGCCTCTCTGCAGTGTATTGACAAAATTCACCACTTAATCCAGTGAGTGGGGACTGGTGCTGCTAACGGCAAAAGGTGGGAAAAAAGCAGCATCCCACAAAGCTGCATATGCACACAGGCCAACATACGCACAGACGTGACGCCACGCGTGTGGGATGGGTTGAAAGGAAGATTAGAGACCCCACCGTTGTTCTAGCACAGAGTAATTGCTCTTAATGACGCCCCTCAGTCTAGATGCAGATAACTTTTAGAAGTCCTGTTTTGTATGAAACATTTCTGTCATCTCTTCAGAAGCATTTCCCTCAGCTGCTCTTTATTTTTCTCTCAAAACCTTAATATCCAAAAGGAATTGTGTTTCGTTAATATCTAAGTCGAGACCAAAGTTTTTTCTTATTTCCATCAGTTTTTGTCCAATGATCATTAGACATTCAAACTTGTGAATGTCTTCAAATCAGTGTTTTTATTTCATTTTTATTTTCAATTTGTTGTTTTTTTTTCAAACGTGTTCATGTTGTTGATATAACGTTCTCTGCTGACCACTTGTAAATGATGTAATAATTGAAGAAAGATTTCTGACTCATTTAACATACTAGCAATATTCCAACAAGGCATTCCCATTTCTACTGTGTACTGTAGAAGTTCAAGGATAATCAACTTCCAATATTACAAAAACTGCCCCAGGGCTCCACGGCTCTCCCTGGTTCTCAATATCAGTCCTTGCAAGGAGGTAGAAAAACTCAGAAACCGTATTCTTAAAGGAGAAGCATGAAGTAATATTACTTGGATCAATGTCCCCGTTGTACCAGATGGTTCCAGCTGCAATTATTTAACACTTCTTGGAAATTAAATAATAACAGCAAAAAAATACCTACCTATTCCCACAGCGGATTTAAACCTCTTTTAAACTATGAAACACCAAACAGTTTTGTGGTGAAGTGACGGTGAATGTGAGAGCAGGTCGTTGTCATAGATTCCTTTGTTTATGTTGTAAATAAATGTTTTAATTCTTGCAGCCATAACTACATTTTTTTTTCACATGAGTATTTTTAGACTTTGCGGCTTATGTGAATAAGAAGTGACTTTAGTTTGTCAGTGCTGTGACAAACTAAAGTCGTCCCTGCAGACGAAAGCAGTGAAGATTCAACAATGATGATTTAGGATAGGACCACATTATGTCTTTTTAATTACTCCAAAATAAAGTAGTTTTGCATACATGAGCCATCGGGGACAGTTTTTCTAAGGATAACTTCTCCAACATGTTTTATAATTAAAAAAATTAAAGATTTTTAAGTAAAACATATGCAAAGGCAAAATCCAGTTAGTTATTTAAGATAGTGAATATGTGGGTCACATGCTGGGCTTATGGTTGTGATGCTCATTACAGAAACATGCAGTCCACATAATAAGCCCTGACCATCTGGACAGCACTTCTGTTGTGCTGGATTACTCTTTGGACTCGTGCCTTGGTCTTTCTCACATACATTTTCTTGCCTTCAACTTCTCATATGCCTTGCCAGGTTTGTTATCTGCCCTAAAATCAGTCACTTCAGTGGGATCAGAAAAGTATAATTTCAGATGTGTGATTACTGTAGGTTTTCAGCAGACACTTTCAGCGCTAATCCTTTCGCATTAATTTGTGATAAATTCCATAATTTTAGACAAGTAAACTTAATTTATATAGCATCTTCGACAGATAAAATACATAAGTTGTGGGATTTGCAAAAACAAGTAAAAAGGAAGTTGTAATAATCTAAACAATTAGACGTAAGTCTTCTGCTTAGTCAGTTGGTATTTTCTAATTGGGCCAAACTTGTCTGGGTAAAATATTCTTATAAAAGGTGAATGGAACAACTTTTTTTCTTTTTTTTTTTAGAAATTTGTGATGAGGAAATAACTATGGAACAACAGAGCTTATTCCCTTGTTTATTTGTTTAACAATGTTTAAAGCATATTTTATTCTGCACATCAATTTGTCTCAACTTTTGGACAAGAAAGAATATTCTACACCTACATTTTTAGGGAAAAAAAATCATTTGTGGAAAAAGCCAGCAAAGCAAATATCTGCAATAAGTCATATATTGGGGGAAACAAAAGTTTATTAAAATATAAACAGTAGATGTCGCTTTGCACGTGTTCAAGTAATAATTCATCAAAGGAATGTCACAAGTGAAATAAAAGCCATTTCTGTCACAGTGAGGTAAATCTCAGTATCAACAGAACGTCTTTGCGTGTCCCTTCCCTGTCTTCTCATGTCGTTGGGCTCCCTGCCTTTGCATTATTTAGTATCCCCACTCCTGAAACCATTTGTCAGTTCATCCTAGCAACAACTCCACTTCTACAAACAAACCTTTGGCTCTAGCGAAAAAACGTACATCTCCCTTTATGTTCTGTCACATCTCACTAGCAACAAAAATTCCCAGAGTTAATTTGGGAATTGTTAAATGGATCACTCCGGTGACAGCCAGCAAAGTAATTCCCTCTTTAAATAGACAGAAAAAAAAAAAGCAGCCATGTATGATTTAATGTGCCCCCAGCAACCTCTACATCTTGACCAGATGTAGAGTGCCTCCCAGTGCTGTAAGATTAAACTGAAACAACTTCCTATGTCGTATAGCAATATAGCTTTAACAGGCGGGACGTGGCTGGAGCATTTCAGTTCAATGTGTATAATTTAATAGGCTTGGTGGTTCAAACTGCTTTCAGTTCTAAATGAATAATCGACTGACAGCATCAAAAACAAGCCAGCACTGTCAACAAGCTGTCGAGCTAAATAAAGCGAATGTAATGCAGGCACTCCTGTTTTGTATGCGATTCCTTTTTGCCAGTGTTTGTAGGGATTTTGTTTCCGCCCTGCTGCCGCTTTACAAAGGAACAGCGCATATGTAAATAAGTGCGATCTCACAAGCATGTAAATTTGAGCTTTCGCTCCTAGTTCGCTGTTAACATTTGCATCATTTGCATCTATTTATTAAGACATTGAGGAAAAATGAAAAGTAAATGAGCCAATGAGATTCTAAAGAGGAAGGATGGGGTTTTGTATCCTTTGCCTTATTTTATTTTGTTTTTAACATCTCCTCTCACCATTGGGCAGCTGGAGGCATTTCCTAATTGGCTGCACTCCAGACTGACTGTTTCACTGCCTGATTGGCTCTAAGGTCAGCTGACTAACTGGCCGCATAAATGGCTGAGAGACTTAGTTCTGGTTGATGGAGCAGCTTACCGGATGGCCGGCTAGCTGGCTGCCTGAATGGTTGAACATAATGCTGGTCCACAAACTTATGACCAACAGAGCGGCAACGGGAGCATCCTTGGATGAGATCATCGATACAGACACTTGCATGTGCTTTTAAAGTTACCTTAGTTTCCACAAGTTGGAAAAAAAAACAACCTTAAGTTAACTTTAGAGCTTTGCCATCAGAGTAGATTTCTTTTAATTCTAGGCTCACTGGCTACTTTATTATGTAGACCGGTTGCTTCTAAGATCCAACAAGGTGTTGAGAATATTTCTCTGAGATTTTGGTCCTCCTGTATCAGATTCGTCACCTCCATCACAGTTAGATGATGTTTAGAGTTGCTTCTAAATGATTCTCTTTTTATAACATTTTTGAAAAAGTGGCTGTTAAGTACATTTAGCACATACAACTATGTGTATATGTGTCTATAATGACTCCATGGAGTTCTGTCTTAAGGTCCACTTTGTTGAAGCGTAACAGGAATTCATTCTTGTTTGGTCAAACATTTCATGGCAAAGTTAACTGATCTAAGAGGAAACAATGTTTCTTAATTTAACCAACTTGACTCATTTTAACTCTTTATTTTATTATTTTTTATGTTTCTTTTGACTTTGGGTTAACACTGCATCAACCTTAAGAGGGCCCTGAATAATACACACTCATAAATCACTAGAAGTGGTAAAACAGGCTGCAGTGAAACTCTGAATAGAACCTAGCAAAAGGATAGTTTTCACTTTCGGTTTACTAATTCTGGAAAATCTAAAAACATACTTAGTTAATCCATTATTTTAACTAAACTGGAATTGCAGTTTAGTTAGAAAACTTTGAAGATTTAATCTGATATTCAATTTGAGCAGTGAATCTGCTATTGTGACAAAATTTGAGCAAAACTCATCCATTATACCTGAATGTAGAACATGAAACTTTAATCCATTCATTACATTAACTTTAAACCATAAAATTACAGAGATGTGCCATAATACATTGCTACATTTTGCATGTATTAAATAAATAAAAAATATCTAACTGAACAGACAATAAGCTGTGCATATCACATGCAATAATAGAATGCATTAGTATTTTTTCTCTTCTAAAGAAAATAAACAGAAACCTAAAAGAAATCTTCTTAATGTGTAAAAACTAAGGGACACATTTACATTTAGAGCTTTGATGTGAGAAAGAGCAGAAATGGGGTTAAAAATCTATTTTCTTTCAATTTTATCTTCTTTTTTTCTTCAGATTACACAGATCCTGCTAAATTTGTAACATAAATCCATTTTACATTTTGTATGTTGAATAGAAAGGAGCAAATCAGGGCATGGGAGATTGATGACATCAAAGGACAGATATGCTTTATTTTATTTTGGAGAAATATTACTTTAAAAAGATTTATGATTCTATTATCTAAATAAGGAATGAATTGAGGAAAGGAAAAGGGGAAAAACAAATGAGGAACGCATGATTTTTTTTTCTCAGAAATGAGCTCTGAACAAGTCATGAAATGTTTATTCTTAAGTCTTTCTTTAATTTGGGCCAGTATTAAATAATCTATGGAATCAAATATAAATAGGATTATCATTCCCTGAATTAATTGCTTTACACAATAATAGTTTCTAAAACTTTAATAGAATTTTTTTTCTGTTAAGACAGGATTGCAAATTGAGTTTTGACCAAGTTGTAGCCCATCCCAGTCTTGTGCAGTTTTGCCTGTGGTTCCCATCTATAGCGACACATTCCTGCCAAAATCCCTGGGCAGCGTAATAAGCAACGGCGCATATATTAATCGAGAGATCGCAGCTCTGATCGCAGCTGCATTTCCATTTATTTGCAGGCCCATGAACGCAGCACGGCGAGCAGTAAAACACACTCCCTCCACCCTTCAGTATGCTCATGCAAGAAAATTACATTTCTCTTTCTCTTTGCTTAGTGGGCGTATTTGTCAGTTTGGGGCGGTAACTCTTCTGCTTTGGCTGGAATTTCAGCTCAATTCTGATGACAGCCAGCATAGGACTTGGCCTAAAAGGAAAAGAAGAAGAGGAGGAGGACAGCAAATAATAGAAGCATAAGAAAGTACGGAAAAGGAAAGATGGTTGACTTTTCCTTTTCTTACCTTTTCATTCTTCTTTTTCCTCCTCTGCCGCTTCCTCTTCTATTAGACTAAGTCCCATATTCTTTGTCTTGCTCATGGTGGAGAGCCTAGAGTCTGATCAGTTCTGTGGACAGGTTTCTTACAGGTAAAACAGGTACAATTAATACAAATAAAGAAGAAAGGAGACATTCTTCAAGGTGACTTAATAGGGATTTAGAGTCAGATTTCTTATTTGTTGGCAGGTTATCAAATATTTATTTTTTTAATGTAAAATGTAAATTAATTAAGAAAATCATACAAAGGGACTTTATGGATTTTTTTTTTAGATTTTGCCTTTCCCAGTTGAAGTACCTATGATGAAATTTACAAACCTTTCTTTTCAAGGGATTTTTTTTTAATTATCACTGTATCAAATACTTATTTTTTTCCACTGTACATGGTATGGACTTATGAAATTACATAATTTCTCAGGAAATTCAGTGATTTTGCTAAAATGTTCTATTTACAAACATCCTTTAATGATGTCTTTTTAATAAACAGTGTTCAGATTTAATCTTTAGAGATGCTTCTTTTCATATTTCAACTAAAGCTGTGCTCACACTGCAGCCCAACGTGACCCAGTTCCGATTTTTTTGTCAAATCGGATTTTTTTTTTTTTTTGCCATGGTCGTTCACGCTTCCAAATAAAAGCGACCTGTATCTATGTGTTCTCCGGTGAGAACGGGAAAACGACCTGAAAATGTCCCGCATGCGCAGTAGAGGGCGCAATAGCGTCAGCGTTCTCAGTGTTTTGCCAACCGCCATAAAAAGAAGAAGTGCTCAGTGTTCGCGGAAGTAAACACGGATGCTAACGGTGGAGCTTAGCCTACATGTTTGAAGTTGTTGTCCGACCGGAGCAGCATATTAACAACTTAATCCTCATTACAGTTCGCTATGGTTGTTGGTTTTCTTCCCGCTTACACATTCAGGACGCAGAATAGTGACGTTTGTCGAGTATCAATGACGTTCAGGTCGGATGAACGCGACCTGGATGTTAGGTCACATTTGAATCGGATAGTATCGGATTTCCAAGTAACCTGGGTCTGTCTCTTTCCAAGTAGTCATCCCTCCTGGTGCTTCTTATTATTAATGACCGTTCAATTAATTCATATGTTCAGTTTTACATTTTTTTTAAGTACCAGTCCCTTTGTTGTCAACCAATTGACATTAAAATAGCCTTATGATTATAATGGATGAATAAATGTTTGTTTTTATTTTCACCAAGGGATTGTGCCTCTTCCTGAAAACCAACAAAGGCAGCAGAAAGTTTTGTGTGCGTGGAGATTCAAATTAAAGTGGGCTTCATGCATAATACTCAGGGTGGCCATGGTGACAGGACGTCAGGCTCTTCAGGAGTTGAACCCCTCTGAGACCAAAACTCACAGGGAGGCTGAAGCGAGCCGCTTTTGGCTGTTTTTGTTTGAGCCACGATGTGACTGTTTGGAAGTTTACACTTTCTTTAAAACTCTTTGACACTTGATACTAGACTTTATGTACTTTAATATTTAAATATTGATGTGAAAGCAGGTGAATGCATGTGTTCTTGTTGGGATTCTTTAACAAATTCTATTAAATCTAGATATGAATACTTATATGATTGCTCTTTCTCTAATAAACTAATTACAATAGCCTGTTATTGGCAGTAGTTGATTCTGACAATCTGTAGTTTTATTGTCTAATTTGCTCATTGTTTCTCCGCCCCACTTTTCAGATACAGGATTGTTTTATTTCTCATTTTCTTTACTTTCCTTTGCCATCCTCTGACGCCGTCTCTCAGTTTCAGCCTCCATGCTTGGCTTATTCTTGTTTTTCTAACAGACTCTTAATCGGCAATTACTACAGCAACAACAAAGGTTATGCAAAGGAGTTGACAGCATTTGTGTTGTCATGGGATGTGCTAAAGGCAAAATGCAGCATCCATTGAGTTTAATGATCCTCAGTGCCTCTGTTTAAAATCCGTCTCTAAATCACGCATGAACATGATGCAGCTAGTTAAAGAGCTGCGAGTGTGTTTTTACCTACATGGACGCACACAAGCAGGCCGTCGATGACGGATGACCTCAAGTTTTGGATTAACCTTTTTGCATCAGTCTGTTTTCCTAAAACGGCAACATTTTGGAGTCAAATTACTGAGTTTATTTATACAAATCTGGCTTACAACAAGACGTCTCAAAACAAACTGATCTATTTCATATAGAAACAAATTATTCAAATCAATCTAGCTGTAAAGACAGATTATATACATTCCAATCGAATCCCATTTGCATTACAATTAAGTTAGTTTGTAATGCCAGTTGGCTCAAACTTAAGTGGTCAAGCAACGATTAAGTCTGTCATAAGAAAAATAAAATTTGATGGCATCACGTTGTCAATTGTACATCATTCATTCTAAGTATGCAACAGGATGTATTGCAAATGAGAAATAGGCTACATATAGATTTGACAGAAGTTGATGTTTCGGAAAATTCTCAACTTCTTCACATTTGAATCTACCTTTAATGGGGCGTCAGATACACCAACATGAGTAAAAGATAGGAAAAAGCAGGCAGCTCACAAAAAACATTGTTGCTATCTTAGCGAAGTGATGCAACTTTTATTAATTTATTTATTCATGTATTTATGTATTTATTATGTAGTAGACAAGAAGCATAGTCACGATAAAACTTAAAGCGACAAATGTGAGACACTATGGAAAAAAAACCTGTCTAAAACAAAAAAAGCATTTGCCTCAATAGAGTGCATCTGAGTAGTTTTAGAAAACTTTTCAGCATAGGTAATACAACTTGGTATGAGTTGGTACAGGTATAAAACCTGCTGCTGGTCCTCTCTGAAGTCTCAGCCCTCTTTTGTTGGCTGGGATCAGAAGCTTTTTTCTGTTGTAGCTTCCTAATTCTTCAAAAAGCATGTGGTGATACACACACACACACACACACACACACACACACACATATATATATATATATATATATATATATATATATATATATATATATATATATATATATATATATCACCATGTGAATATTTTGTTCACATTCTATAATTTCAATAAAATGTCTCAAGATAATTCTTGATAATTCTGTTAATGAGTTTTTGCTTTAGTGCAACAAACATGTAATCATCACACCTATCAAATAGTTTTTAGCATTTTGTGTTTGTTTTTTTCTTACATGTTGCATAATATTTTCTCTCAGTAAAATGGTAACTGTTGCTATAGAAACACCAGGATGAAAGCATCCTCCCTGGTAACTACACAAGTTTTTATTTCTCTGTGTGAGATGGCAAAAGGGGGTTTCACTCTTTGTGTTCTTTTTCGATATTTTCTGTCTTCTCACATTGAGATAAATTTTTTTTCTCCGTTCTTCCTCTTTATGTTCCACTTATACTCTGTTTTCTTTGTTTCAGCCTCCCCTTCTTTCCTTCCTCAGAAGGTACCAAATATTGTGTTTGAGATTTATTGAATTGGAGTGCATTTGCCCATAACTGACAGGGTTTGGTGTAATGTCAGGACAAGAGTTTGCAGGCCTCCAGCAGTGAACCCTTAGATTCACAAAGAGCTGGACTAAGATGAACAACTTATTATTAGTAATGTGCAGCTATATCTGCTTCCCACAGATACGTGTTGATGTGACATTGACCAGATGTCATAATAGAGAAAATATTTCTTTGCTTTCCTACTTTGAAAATTTGTCTCAAACATGCAGTCAACTGAGGATCCTTATCGGTGAAAGCTCTGCAGAGTTTAAAGGAGCACTACTATGTGATTCCAGGCACATAGTGTGATTTTATTGCACAATAAATTAACCATGTTACCATCTAGAGGTGCACCGATTTATCGGCCAGCCAATTTCCTTAATTTTGGGAGATCGGCCGATTTTTACATATGTGGCCGATCTTATCCACCGATCTTGTCTAGCTTGGCAAAGAATCAACCACTGTCCTCTTTTGCTCTCCGGTAAGAAAGGTTTGACTGACAGACCGTCCCACCGACTTATGTCTGGACTTTTACAGTTATCAATAGTGACCTCACTGTTGCCAACTCAACAACTTTCTTGCTATATTGAGCAACATTTCAGACAAAAAATACAATCGGAATCGGCAGGCTAAGGTTTTTAAAAGATCGGTAATCGGCGATCAGCCAGAAAACTGCAATCGGTGCACCCGTATTACCGTCAGTTGTTGTACGTATTAAAACAAAGAAATTTGACTTTGCAGTTTGACGCCTTGCCTCTTTAAGAAGGTCCTTCTCTTTCCGACACCCATCCTTCAGCATCACATTAATGCTCCTTCATGCTGCTGTTTACAACCGTTCTGAGGAGCGTTGGACATAGAAGTGGTCCATATGACGAACTCAGCAGATGCACAGTTCCACCAGGTGTTTGCTAATTGCTGCCGTCTCTAGTCTGGGGGAGATGTGTAGGGAGGATGTGGGTGAGGGATGCTCTTCTGGGGACTGCAGCTCCATGGAGGAGCTTTAAGTAAATAAACAGTGTTTTCTGTGATCAAGCGTTTAGGCACCCCCTGAATGGCTCCCACAGGAGATTCCAGGGTTTCTCAAACATGAAATAATCAAAGCGACACTCCAGGTCATTTTTTGGTGAGGGAATAACATTATAACATAATACGAAGCTCAGAAAGTCATTTTAACATAACCCCCCGCCCCTCCTTCAAAGATTATAAAAGCTTTTCTCATAAATGAATGTGCAGGTTTTTCATGAAGGAAAATTACAAAATCAAGCCTTACATAATCACTATTCATATTACTTGCATATATAGTAAAATGCAGTAGAGGACATATTTAAATAAAAATTTGGTCCAGACAGACACAGGCAGAAATAATTTTTTTCATGACTTATCATCTTAACAGCAAGTAATTTTTGACCCCACCTAATTCGTGCTCTCTTCCTGAAATTGGAGAGGCAAATGAATAAGCACAGACATAAGAGAAGCACTGCAAGATGCAGCGTTATTGAACCCATGCAGGCAGCAAATTATCCACTGGCCCCAAGCAAATATACAACAGAGTCTGAGTCTGCTGTCAGAAAACTGCTCCACCATGACATTATGTTTGCTGATATCATATGAGAAGCATCTCACCAATATACTTGGACACTTTGGACCATGAGAATAAATTTGCCACAACTTTCACACTTTAAAGTACCTAATATTTAAAATGCAAGAAAACTAACAAAATAAGAAATGTTCTGAAATATATATTCTTTCACTTATAAATTTTGCAGCTTAAAGGTGTTTATAAAGCAAAAACCCACCGTGATTTGTTTGAGTAGGAAGTCATAGTATTTCCTGGGAAAGTATTAAGAAATGTCAGAAATTTTGTGAACAATGTTCTGAACTGTTGGGTAAATGAAATATGTATTTTTCTAAAGATGAAGAGTTTAAGACTTATTATTCTTCCTAAAACTATTATTAGTTCTGAGTGGTTCTCATGTTCCTTCTTGTGGGTTTCAGGGCTCATCACGTTACTGTGAGCCCTAGAGATGAAAGCAGGTGTTTAAAGTTAAGTCTGGAATGATCCCATGTAATGTTTCTTTAATGTTCAGAAAAAAAGCAAACCTGAAGCAGGAGGAACTGGATGAATATCATATCTCCCAGTTTTGCCAAAGTTGATTCAAAGGACTCTGTTTGGCCACAAAACATGTAGACACTTGTAAAATTGTTTTTATAATTAGTAAATGTTTTACTAGTTAGCAATGGACACACACTGGTTATTGCTACCTAGAATATTTTAAGTTACTGTTTAAAACCACTGTTTTTACAGCATTTTATTGTTTAAAGTCTTTTAACGGGGCGATTCCAGTTCGATTCCAGCTTCCTCCTGCCACATATCGATGTGCCCTTGGCCAAGGCACTTATCCCCAAATTGCCTACGGATCGGTGTATAAATGTATGGGTGAATGTGACTCTAGTGTAAAGCGTTTTGAGAGGTCAAAATGACTGGAAAAGCGCTATACAAGTTCAGTCCATTTACCATTTAATCAAATGCCAAAGAAAAGGTTGGAAAGACTGGAGTTTTTTTTTTTTTTGCAGTTGTTTAAGAAAAAGACCAAAGAAACATTTTTCTCCTCAACCTGTTACTTTGCACTAGCAGATTAAAATAAAAATAAACACACTTTTCCATTATCTAAAATAATTAAACATTTTCCTGTTTGTAAATATTTATGTTTGTGACAAAGATGCACAATCATGGCGTAGAAACTGAAGAAGAACATGATGGTGGCACCATCATGCTGTGGGAATGCCACACATTAGGACTAGATTTAAAAACTACATCTGGAGATATATCAGCAGCATGTCCTTTAGATTAAATAATGCTATGCATCTTACTTTAAATGTTTATGTTAAACTTTATTGTTTTTACTCAAGGTTTTTGCTCTATGGTTCATGTTTAAGCATCATTTTAGCATAAAAGTTTACCCTGGATTTCTGAGCCCTTGTGTATTTGGAAGTATGTTTTAGCATTTGAAAGACATGTAGGTATCTCAAGCAAACATGACATGTTCCTTTGCAGCAAATTATTTTGTGAAAATTAGATCTAAACATGCATGGATGTGTGCTCATAAATCTGGACAGATCAAGCAGCTGCTGTGGTTTTCTGTCTGTGTGAAAGCATTGCATCCATTTTGGCTGCGCAGGCCCGTTCATTTGTTGCTCTAATAATCACTCTTTCACTTTCTTGTCTCTCCTTCTCTGATATACAAAGCTAACACAAAAATCCATAATGTGCAATAAACTCTTGAGACCTAAATAGGAAAAAAAAAAAAAGGGGGGGAAAAAAAACGAACGCCTTTATTAAAGCTTGACTAGGGTTGTAAAATATAGAGGCACTGCAGGTGTAACAGATTAGGTAAATACTAGAAGTGACAGAGGCCAATTTATTTCACTGGAGAAAGTAAGTTGAATTATTTACAGCTGCATTACTTAAAGCCAGTCATCAGTTTAGATACAATGTGTTGTGGTTAAGGCTTTTATAAACCAGGATTAAAAGTATAATTTCTGCCACAGTAGCTTCTTTGTAAAACATAATACACTCATGCCTTTTAATGGAAATGTCAATATTTAGGCCCAAAAAGGTTGCATTGACAGTTTCCCAATTGTAAAGGGACAACTCTTCCAGGTTTTCACATTCAGAGACCGATTGAAATACAAAGTTGTTGTTTTTTTTTCAGGTTGGATGCGAAGTGCCAGTCATCATTTGTCTTCAAATTTCACCAAAGGTTTATATTTCTCGTATTGCTCTGTGTTTGGCACTATCTACTTTTCTTGAAACTCTGAGCCAATCTTTCTGTTCCTGCTGAAGGAGCCAATCCCCAAAGGATGATGCTGCCGTCACCATGCTTTATGGTGTTGAGGGTATTGTGATCCTACACACAGCGCTTTCCATTCAGACCAGAAAGTAAAAGGAGCTGGTTGGAAATCCAAGCTAAACATTTCTGACTAATATTTGTTTTAGCTTAAGACAGCAATGACACAACACATTTTTTTAATATGTCACAAATTGCAACAAAACATTCTGGGGTTTGTGATTGTAACATCAAGAAAATGAAAAAGATAGAAAGGGGTATTATTACTTTTGAAGAACCCATTTTAACAGCCAGAATATTTGAATTTTATGCTATAAATTATAACATTATAAAGGAAAACACCTGAATACAGAGTGTCTGATTCCTCTGAGAATGTATAACTTGACTTTGAATTTTTTTCCACTGTAAAGTGCATGTCATGATTGGCTGCAAATAGAGAGACGCATTCAAGCGCAAACACACAAACCGCTCCCAGAACTTAATTCTTTGAAGTGTATTCACATGATCTTTTGTGACATATTAGCACATTTATTTTAAACAAATGTTAAATATAATCACCAGTTTATGCTGCTTTACTGTCTTTTATATTCTTTATAATCGTCCTTTTTTCCTGACATTATAAGTAAAGAAATTAAAATGCATATGGAAATGTTCTGCCTTGACAATCAAAGCTGAACACGATGCTTTAATACGAAAACACAGAACTTTACTTCAAACAATTCCAATTAAAATTTTGACAAAAGCTATTAAGGTTTATGTAAGCCAAAGCAAGCCTGTTCCCTTTGATGGAAAAGATCAGCAACTTGTTTTTATTTAGAAGAGAGGAAATAGCCCTTGCTTCTTGTCATCAGGATTAGGCAAGAGAATTGCTTTCATTTGTTTGACTGTTTGCAGCAGAAAGCGTGTTATTGTCAGATGAAACAAGCGATTGATTTCAACTGTCAGAGAAAATATCTTTGTAGAGAAGGGGAGAAGATTAAAGATGGTGTGAGGGGAGAGAGAAAAAAAAACAGGAAAAAACAAAACAAAGAATACAGATGAAAGGAAATGCTGAAGGGAAATTGTAGGAGTCTTCAGTGCTGCGTTTGTGTTCTGTCAGCAATAACAGATTGACCCACTGTTGACCATTAGTTGTAGCTTATAGTATATTAGAACAACTCAGCATTACGGCACAGTTTATCACAGAGACGCTCCTTATGCATCCAAGGCCACATATCTGCACAGAAACACGCACACACACACACACACACACACACACACACACACACACACACACACACACACGTTTTGCAAACATACCTCCACTTGCTCACTGCACCCATTTTGTTTGTCTTGCTTTAACCCATGTTCGGCAGATTGCTGAGTTCATGAATTTGATATTCCCACCCCTCCTCGAGCGCCAGCATTTCTGCTGGAGTGTGTGTGTGTGTGTGTGTGTGTGTGTGTGTGTGTGTGTGTGCGCGTTTGGGCCGAATGTGCGTGTGGCGTATTTATAGGTCAACCTTTGAAGCTTGAAGCTTGCAGAGGAATTTAAAAGCTTATCTCCACAATAAGGTAAATACAATCTCTCACTAAAAAAATGCTGTTGGGAATCAGTGATTTTTACTGTCACATCTAATCTGGTTTTATGGCTCCGGATAGGCTACCCTTCACCGGCTCCAGTATGGATCCCCACAAGATGGACAAAAGTCTGTGAGAGCTTGGTCATTCAACCATCAAAAAAAAAATAAAAATAAAGGGAATACGTTCAGATTACAAAAAATCATTGATATGTTTTTGTCAATCTTCTTTTTTTGCTTCTATATTCACAATGATTAATATACAATGTTGCACAGGAACTCAGGGAATCTCTGCTTGGCTCCAAAGTTTTTCCTCAATGGCATTTATTAGGTCATTGTTAGCACTGAGGCCAGCATTTCTACTGCTATGCTTCACAGTTACTTGCACTCATGGTGTCATCTCCAGCAGCCATAGGCAGCTGTTTTCAAGGACACACCTTTTTTACGACATACAGACGACGTTATGGAATGGCTGGTAAACATGGTGGAGCACAGAGCAGCTATAAAGTTAGCTGCTTCAACAAGGAGTTGCTGAGGGATAAAAACACTCCAAAGAGTGTGACTTTTTAATCAGAAACCACAAGACACACTACCTCAAATTAAAGATGCCGTTACTCAAAGTGCTAATAATGTAACGTATAAATCCAGTGATTAGATCAGTTTTGACTTCCCACACGTGGCTTAACGATCATGAATTGCTACTTGAAGGACCAGATGAAATGGGAACCCTAGTTTGTTATAGAGCTTTAAAAGTGACATTGCCAAATGGATCAATAATGTTTGACTTTACAGAAATAGAAATGGCAAATAGCTCTTAAAATGAAAACTAAACATGTGTCAGTTATTGGTTTCAAAGCGCACAATGGTTTTGGAACCGGTAATCTTTATGTTATCCTCCTCTTTTATTCTATAGTTCTTACATTATTTAATGTCAGCGTATAGTATTTCTTTCTGCAACCAACCAACCAACCAACCAACCAACCAACCAACCAACCAACCAACCAACCAACCAACCAACCAGGTTCTATTGTCTGTATCCAAAACTTCGACTTCTTAGTTGGGTACAATTTTCTGGTACTCTACCACCTCTGATTGTCATTCATTGTGTCAAGCTTTAGAAAGGTTGTAGATTTTTTTTTACTTCCCTCTTATGACATCATTCTCTGATTTCATTTATGAAATTTTACATTTTTGCTTTTTACAAATTTATGCTTAAAATGTGCAAAACAAGCAAACACACACACACACACGCCACCCACCCACACACACACACACACACACACACACACACACACACACACACACACACACACACACACACACACAGATGCACACAAATTGATTTTATGTCTTTCTATCTTTATGTGCAATTTGCATTGACTTCCATTCATTTTTTTCATTTTACATAGCCTAACCCTTACCCTAAAGCTAACTATTACTAGTACATGCCTAACCCTAAACCTAACAAACTCAATTCAAAGCTAAGCCCTAACCCTATAACAGCACTTATTCTTACGCGGTTTGGGCTTTGGGCTGCATAAGGAGCAGTCGGTCCCCACAACGTCGTATTTGTTAGGAAAATGGTCCTTACACTGTTTCAAAAACAAGGCTACACACACACTCACACATCATCAATCCTCACCAATCTGTGCTATCTCAGACAGCAACCCCTATTCCATGGTGACAGTGTTTGGGATTTACTCCCGAGGTAGCCTTGATTCTTTTGGGGCCACTCTTTGTATGTGTCCTTTTTGTGTGTATGGGGATGAGTCAAACTGAGCATGATAAATGGCTCTTGATATCAAAAGCTTATCATGTGGCTGGTGAAAACACAGACTTTCTCCCTCACCCAACTACCACCTACTGCAGGTCCACTTAACAGTGCCCCAGCGATCAAATTACACTTTTGTTTTTGAGTTATAAATCATGCGCTTAAGATTAAGAAACAAAAACAAAAATAATAGTCCAGCTAATTTCCAACCACGGAGGCCTGTACGCCTAATGAGAGCGCTAACGATCACAAGGGGTGTGGAAGGCTTTAGTGACAAAGATCTGCTAATTTCAAACTCTGAACTCCGATCTGGCTGTGGAAAGACCGGCAAGTCGATACAGTACACAACTTATTTTCACAGCACAACATAGCATGCAGCTGTAACACTATACATTAATAATTACAATGTTCAAAGGAAAATGCTTCTTTTATAAAGCAGAAAATGTTGTGCATTGCGTGGATTTGAAAATACCTTTTAAAATTTAGACTGAAAATTAAAGATTAAAAAAATAAAACTAATTTTGAGGGTACCTAGGTTGAGGCGAATGACTAATTGTAGATGCAGCCATTTTCACATTGATTTGTCCCTTTTTTTAAAATGTCCCTTTTTCTTTACCTCAGTTGGTTTGTTGTACCAGTGTCTTATTACAACTTAGGTCCAGTCTACATTGTTTCTTTACTGTTGTGTAAAGGGAGATGTTTGTTTTTTGAGGCATGAAAAGTAATTACATTTTTCTAAAGTTGGAGTGCTTGACTTCCAAAAATCTTTATGTTCAGCCATGCACTTTATGTAGGAATAAAGTGCAAATTATTTCACTTGTAAGTTTTAACAATTTTCGTAAAACAAATTTGCTAATCACTCGTTGTTCAAGAAACCTTTGAACAACGAGTGTTGTTCAAATTTGATTTGGTTCGAAATCAAATTTGGAAATTGGGACATAATGAGAAACAAAGACTTTCCATATCTTTTGTATATATTCAAAGTGAAAAGACGCTAAGGCAAAACTTTAGAAGAAAATGTAATAGTGTAAAATATCACAGTGGCACACAGAGTTCACAAAGTGTTTGATGTAAAAAAGAATGAAAATACTGAAAACAAAGTTGAACTTTGCATAAACTATAGAGATTTATTTTAGACAAAATAGCACCCCTAGAACAAATAGATTACATGTCCTAAATTATACATTCAATGCACACTGGGACAGAGTTAAAATATGTCAAACAGGGAGTGACAGAGGTTGAAAACCAAAAACAATGCAACTTGCTTTGGAGAGATATAAAGTTTATAAGTTTAGTTTCACCAACATAAACTTTAGGAGTGTTTATCGAAGGTCTCACAGTATTTCCACTCTGATATTCCATCAAACAAAGCAAAAATTGTGAACTCGTGCTTTTAAAGCATGTAATTTTGCCTGTCATTTTCTGTAAGTTAATATAGTTCTTCAAACTATTTTTAGTCTAGTATACACTTATATTAGATCGTGAAGACCTGCTTTTATCCAAGGTGAGCACCCTAAATGCCCCAAACCAAACTGCAGTTGCCCACGTTTTAAACAGCTTGACGGTGGACTGCCAGAGAGTGCAAGTGCTGGAAATTGGAGACAAAGACAGACAGAGAGAGGTTGTGGTATTTGTTCATTGTGTGATAAATATAGCAGGTGAGTGGGTGGAATAAAAACAACCCAACACTAGCAGGATAAGAGAGGAAACACAGGAGAAAGATATAATGACACCAGGAGCGAGGCAATATGACATGGAGATAATAATAGCAAGGCAGCGAGGAGGAAACATAATGACACTTAGGGAGAGATGCGATGAGACTAATACAGAGATAATTGTGGTGAAAGTAGAATGCGGGGAGAGCAGGAGGGATAAGGGGATGAGCAGGACAAAGGTAGGAAGAGGAGAGGAGGGACGACAACAGCAGGGGCAATGGAGATGGAGACACTGAGCAGCAAGCAGGAAGAGATGCATTGAAATAAAGATGGTGATAATATGGATGTAATAAAGAGTCGATGGTCAGGGGCTCAGATGGAGACAGATAGATTGAGTGGGGAAATGGAGGGGTGTGTGTGGGGGGGGGGGCACAGATAAACATAACATGGGACAAAAACAATGATTTTGACTCAGAGATAATGAAAACAAGGATGGGGTTGAGACAAAAGAAGGGGGATGGGTTTATGGAGGGGATGAGGAAGATAAAACAATGGCACCAGAAAAACAGACAGCAGATTCCTTTCCTCTCATGTCCTGTCCTCTCCTCTCTACTTTTTCATTGCCAGTATTGAATCACTGCAGTCAATAGTTCTCCACTGCGTAACTTGGAAAGATGCATTTGATTTGTGGCCCAGGACGCTGTGGAAAGAAGAGGCAAGCGTTTGATTTATGAGTCGGGGGACCTTGTGGTCAGGTTCTATTCGGGCACCTCACCTCTTTTGCTTTATCTCAGCAACAGAAATTTAACAGCCTGCGCGAAACAAAAATTAATCCAAAAACTCTTTGTAGACGCCACATCTGGCTAGTCAGAGTGGTTGAACAGAAGTTAATTTTTAAGAGCAGAAGGCTTGGTGTCAAGTTGCTTTGGTTTGTTTGCTGACTGGTGGTGGTTTTCACATGAATGGCGACCTGGGCTGGCCTATCTACTTGCCACTTCCTAAACAATTAAAATAAAAACATGAGATTCAGGATAGCATGCTGTGCAGTCTCCCTACTCTCCGTAACACACAAGGGGGGCGCCTTCTCACGAAGGCCAACTCCTCATTGCCTGCATATCTATAAAGCAACAGAAAATGTGTTCAAGGCACAACCTGATAGATTAGTTATATTTATTTATCTATTGCTTTTGAACTTCCTTTCACAATACAATGCTGGGTATCTGTCTGTTGGGTCCAAAGTTGCAGCTGTTGCATGTCAACCGATCTGACCAGTGTTTAGCCCTGTGTTTTAGTGAAGACTGGTGCAGACCGTATGCTGTGTATGTATTCATGTCTGCAGCCTGAGTGTCCATGTGCTTATGACAGCACACTTTTATCTGCATGTGTTTGGAGAGGGCTATTTCACACTCATCTTTCAGACACAAAGATTGTTTGCTGTCGCTCACATTGAGCACTTTTCCTTTCTCCATTTCTTACCTGTTAATAGCTCAGATGGACTATTTTGTCCGAGTGAAGCAGCTAAACAAAAAAGGAGCAAATGAAAAAAAATGTGTTCATCTGATGTTTAATATCATAAGAAGAAAAGGGGCATATAAGGTAGAGGATAAAAACTACTGAGAGAGGGTAAATGATTGGAACGCCAGCACCATTTCTTAATCTATTTTACGACTGTAACACGTCATCAGACAAAAAGTGTGCAGACTTTCTATTCAGATCATTTTCTCACTTGTCAAACTGTAATGATCCAAACAGCAGAGTGTGTCTATTTTGGCCAGAGAAAATTGAGCTTGTTTATGGTTTGCTGTTTACCGGGTGAAAGGTCACCAAACATTAACTGACTGGTTAATGTTTGGCCTCCATCCGCAGGTGCTTCAAGGTTGCCTCTCCAAAACATTTTTATTAGATTTTGTAGTGGTGGCACAAATTAATCTAGTCATCCAAAAAACACAGTTGATTAGTTTTGTACTGTGAAATTTTGTGTTAACTTATCATTTTGTTTGTAAACTTTATGTAATGAGGAAGAAAAAAAATCTGAGATTAAAAATCTAATTTAAAAGAGAGTCGTGAGCTGTACGCCAGCAAAACGAGATAGACATAAAACAACTTGAACCTGTAAAACATCTCAAAGACGACATGTGATTCTAATCATGTAGAACTGTGCAGTGAGCTTCAAAACAATGTCACAAATTGATTGAAATTCATTTAAACATTAACAAGCACAGATTTGTAAGATGACCTAATTGCTGTAATTTAAAAACAAAAATAATGCTGTTTTTGCTTCTGCTCAAATACATGTTCACCTATTTTTTAAGATAATTCTTTGAAAATTTGAGGCAAATCTTTAGTGCTTTTGAAGACAGTGTTAACGTGCATGTTTTAGAAGATATTTATATATTTTTTTAAACAATTAATGTGTAAAGTGGATCCATAGACAAAAAGAATATATAGTTACATTTATTAATAGTTCTAAAGAAAACATCCATATTGTGCAGAATATGGCATTTTTGTTCTAAGATGAGATTTAGCTGTTTGTAAAGTAACATTAGAGACAAGGTAAACACATGTAGTATAAATGAATGACCGTCCTCAGTGGCAGATAGGCTGTTTAGTTAACACTAAACTGAGAAATACCTCTGGCAACTTTCTACAAGTTATCTGAGATATCTGTCAAATAAATAAAGAGTGGGGGACTGTGCTCCTCTGGCAGCCAAAATAAATCTGTGGTTTTACAACCAAAACAAATTACAGTATTTCCAGACAGTTTACCTCCCCACTGATATCACATACAGCTGACTGACAGCTTGCAGCTACAGGAGAGAGCGGCTAAAAATGATGGAACGTCTCTAGGATTTCATTGAAATCGAGATGAACCACTGGAAGGCTCTGATGCAATTTTTTGTTTGAAGCCATAACTTTTTAAAATTATTTTGCAACCTGAAATCAGTCCATGCTGTCTCTTTACTAATAAGGGTTCTTAAATCCAGACATGAAAGACTTTCTTCAGCTGCAACAACAAGCTGACATTGGTGATGCCGAGTGCTGGAAAAAAAAAAAAAAATTACACTCGCGAAACATCTGAAGAAAACCCGAAAAACAGGAGAAGAGCTTGATGGTAGATTTACTTAGAAGCTAAGCAATGGACTTCTTAAAATCCCCTAAGTATGGTGCTACAATATGGCTTGCTGCAAGTGTCTGCTAAATTCTGCTTATCCCATCTGCTCAAGAGGAGGCAGAGGGGGGATCAAGCAGCGGAAGGGATGGCAAAGCGAAAGAGAGACAACTGAAGACAGAACGAGAGACGAACACAAACACGACTACAGGGGAGAGAGGTGAATTGGGTTGGAAAGACAGCGGAGAACAATCTGAAATTAATCTGGACACTCCAGATGGCTTGAAGTTTGTGTATGTGCATGTGAGACACGCATGTATACATGCTTTCCTGTAACTGGCAGCTTGTCCGTTTTAGCTTGTGTATAGAGATCAGTAGCTTGTGTATTTATGGGCTTCTGTGGATTTTGTGCCATTTCACACCAATGGGAACATCTGTTTTGTTACAGTGAGCATTGTTTTGATCCTGTTTGATGAAGAAAGACAGAAAAACATGCAAAACGTCTCGTATTTTCACTCCAAAGCCCATAAAAGCACATGCATTGATGCACCAAAATCCAGCCAGGGTTGAGAGGTGGATATGTCATCCGTCAGTCCTGCTTTCCTTCCTTCCTTCCTTCCTTCCTTCCTTCCTTCCTTCCTTCCTTCCTTCCATTCATCACGTAATTGATTTGTTTCTTATTGTGACAGGCCTGGCTGTGCATGATAGGACCACCAACTATGACCTGACTAGTAACAAAATATGTGATTAACTTCCTTTGGCAATCTTCATAAATGATATTGCATTGCGTTTACAAGGATCTGGTGGGTTTCATTGTACTTCTGTGACTGGGTTGTGACCAAGTTGATTGTTACCCCTTGAGTGCACAAAATACCTGAGTGTGGGAGTAAAGAAAGGTGTTTTCTCCCTGACCCCAGGTTATTAGATCAATAGTCATCACTATCTTAGATGCAATTACTGCTGGGTTTTATGTTGGATTGCCTCACACACACTGTGTGCTACGTGCTCCGTTTATACTTCAGATGGAAGTCTATTTAGAGCGTTCATGAGAAGAAAGTAGCAGAGCCGAAATAATGGAGAAGGGAGGGAAAAGTGCTTTAAGGAGTTGTTGATATGGGGAAAGAGGAGAATAAAACCTCAAAGACTTGAGGCACAGCATGTCACAGTGTGACACCTTTTTGTTTTCCCACACTGTCAACTTATTCCAGGGTGCATTTCAGAGGAATGTGTTGTACTTTTGCCTTCAGTACAACAAATTCCTGACTTAAGTTGCAAGTGACTTCTTAAAAAATATGTTTTATTCTGTAAAAACTTACAAGATAGTATTAGTGTTATTTAATAAAGCATTGATGTTGGAAATTGATAAAATTGGATTCATATCTTTTGTGAAATATTTTTTTTAAATATTAAATCTACCACATATTAAACTCTGCTCAGTTTTTTCCTGTGAAATTCAATTGACGTTTTTACAAAAAACAGAAGGATTTATAACTAATCTTCAGTCTGTTCTAATAAGCTAAGACCACTATAAGAATATTTTTAGACTCTATATTGTGTTGTAGGAAAATCGTTTTCCCTAAAAAAAAAATAAAAATAAAAAAAATAAATAAAAAAATCCTAATATATTTGTTCTCATCTCTCTCTTCCAGCTGATTCCTGTGGTGGTGTAGTCCAAGGCCTGAATGGGACCATAGAGTCTCCTGGTTTTCCACATGGCTATCCCAACTATGCCAACTGCACATGGCTGATAATAACAGGCGAGAGGAACCGAATACAGCTAACCTTTGTCACGCTGGCACTGGAGGAAGACTTTGATATTGTATCCGTCTACGATGGACAACCATCGCCTGGCAACTTAAAAATGAGGTTTGAAGTTATTTTGATATTTTTACCTTCTTTCTTGCTACTGTTTTCTGTTCTTCCTCCTCTGTGCTTTATAATCTATTGATTACAGTTTGAGTTTGTCCTGCAAATTTGTCTGCTTGGTGTTAACGTAAAATATGGCGTTCTTTGGCCAACGGCCTAGTGTGACATTGAAAAGGATGCGGATCGCAGCAACATCAGTTTAAAAGTATACAACTTACGTCAGTTAATTTTCTGGTTTTTGCACATCTATTGAATGGAGACTTGGCACCTCCAGTTTACTGCTGTGAGAAGGGAAACCATTTTATGAGCACAAATCCTACTTACAAATTTAGATAATTTACTGTATTCTGACTGGTTTTGGCCAGAGAAAGACGGGACTCGCCCAAAGGACTATTTATGCAAGAATCATCACCACTGCAGAAAATTTCCCTGGAATTAAAAGTTAAAAGTCACATCAAATAACATAAATGGCTAATTTTACATGTAATTATTCACTTTTTGCCACCTTGAACCTTTGTTTTATGACAGAAATATGACAAGAAAAGGAGGCAGATATTAAAGTCTTCTCCGCGAAGTTATTTCACTCACAGAGGGTTCAGGTGGGGTAACACCTGGACAGATTCCCAGTTCAATAAAGACTTGCATTTGCCAAGCAGTCATGAACACAAAAGTCTTAGATCAGCATAGTGTTGCTTGTTAATGTAACTTTCACTCCTTTTGGATAAAACATAACCCATTAATGTCAACTCCACACAAAAAAAGCGCAACCTGAGTTTCAGACCATCACCCTTCAAGCTGTGCAGCATCAGTGTCACACAGCCTGCAGCCTCCAAATACTCTCTGATCTTAAGAGTTTGGTAACGTCGTTAATATTTATTTGAAGAAGAAATGATGGCTTTTTAGTCTCAATTATGAACATCAAGTCCTCTTATTGTGTCACTAAAAACAGACTGATTGCCATTACTCCCTCAAGCTGCAAAATGATTAGAATCATCTCCTTTTGCAGCTTTTCAGTGCTAATTTAGCATTGTTTCGAACAATTTCACAAAGTTATAGCTAAGGGACACCAACTGTTTGTCTTGATTAACTTATAATATTCAACATCAACGAGTTTCTGTTGACAATAAAAATCAGCGAATAATTTGCAAACTCAATATCCACTCCACTGTGTTGGATCCACTTTCCTTTGAGATAAATTTAAAACGGGGAGTCCAGTAACTCCAGAGGAAATCATGAAAGGATGAAGATTATAAAATACTAAAGCTGCTAATGTCGGTAACATTGTTAAAATAAAATAAACTCACTAACTGTAAGACAGTTGATATCTTCATGATCATCTTTTCATACATTTTGCCTGATCACAGGTATGGCAGGAATTGTTTTTAATGAATTAAGCTGTTTATTACATGACCAGCCAATAGAGAACAATGTTAAGATGTCAGGACAAGTTAACCAAAATAAAACAGACATCTAGTATTTAAGACATTGTTACTTATTTTCTCAAAAGAACCTCAGGTTTTAAGGAGCAGATACACAGTTTGTTCTTGACCTTTAAAAAATACTTCATCCCACTATCAAGGCTTTTCTATTTCATGGGCAGTAATATTTGATATTTAACGACTTATGGCAATAAGTCTTCAGAAAGAAAGTGTGTTGATTCTGTCTGTAGCTCCACCATGCTACGTATTGATTTAGATTCCCATAGGAATCATTAGTAGAATTAGTAGAGAGACAATTAGACCTTTCCCAGATGGACAGGATGAGGATGATGGAAGTAGAAAGGTTTGTCAGGAAAGCATGTTGAAATGTGAACCATAACACAGATATTAACATATTGACGTTTGCTAGAACATATAGTATAAAGTTGAGTGAGGACAATGTAAATAACAGATATGCCCAGAAGATAACCATTTCCTGTCAAACTGAGTCCTTAGGAGAACAGAAACTCCTCTACTTAACAGTTTACACATTCACCCAAAACAGTCACTAATGCACATCCATCCATCCGTCATCATACATGGGAGAGACGCTGGTGCCTGTCTCCACCTGTCAACAGGTGAGAGGCGGGGTCACCGGTCCATCGCAGGGCAACACAGAGACAGACAGGACAAACAATCATGCACACACACTCACTCACACACGCACACACACACACACAAGCACGCACACACACGCACGCACGCACGCACGCACACACACACACACACACACGCACGCACGCACCTAAAGAGAGATCAATTAACATAACCTTGTTTAACGTCGTTTTAAAACTTGACATTAAAACCACAAGGAATTACATTTCAAAAATAAACATTTCACAATTTTTGATTGGTTTTAAAATGAATATTTTATTGCAGAAACCCACCGACTGTGAAAAGCATCCAAAGTAAAAAAAAATAATAAACAAGTCGAATTCTATCACCAAGGATTCAGCATAAAACCAAATGCAGGTTATTCTGTTTTGCATGTTTAAAATTTCTTTTCATCACTATGTAAAAAAAAAAAAAAAAAGTAAAGATTTTGTTGTTTCGTCTGACGATCAACAAAAACGCTCAGGGATCTGTGAGGTCTTGATGAATGGGCAGAGTTCCTGCTTGGTGAAAGAGGAAGGAAGGAATGCTAATATTGCTTCAGAAAGGGCAAAGAGAACAAAATATACAGTACAGAGCTGGTAAAATAAGGAAATCTTATTCATAGTGCTCTCTGTGTGTAGGAGGGATGAGCTGGGAATGCACTAAGTGGAAGGTTGCTGGTACAGTTAATTTTTTTTTCTTGAAAACACTTCACAGCTATGTCATGTGTCATTGTTTAAAAGACATTTTGTTTCTGGATAGATGAGAATAGCCTGTTCAGCTGCTGATTGAAATAAATAAAAATAAAGATCATGTCTCCTGTTTTGCGTTACAAAAAGCTTAAACTGCTGAAGGATAACTTATAAAGATATTTTTGTGCAAGATAATAGCTTACATCAACACAGAGGTTGTCCATGACTCAAGGCTACAAATAGTGTTTTGAAGTTTGCTTTATTTCAATAAATCGACCATTTGCACTTTATATTGTTTCTCACCACCTTTTTTTCTAATTCATTTTTTTTAACAGTTTGTTTGTAATTTCTTCTTCTAGCAATAATAAATTAAACTAGAGAACTGGCAGAGCAATAAAAAACAAAATTATCATCTCTTCCACTAAAGCTTAAAAAAAGGTGGAAGTGAAAAAATACTCTCAAACATCAGAGCATGTTTGTAGCCTTTTATTAAGCAACGTAATATTTTTTTATCAGTCTCGCAGGAGAAGGAAATCATATTTTCTTCCTCGTCATAATCTACGGTGGCAGAAGCTAATTTTATTAACCTGTGTTTAATTGCATTATTATTCTGGTAGAGTTGGGAGAAGTCCTAAACATGCTTTGTTTTTCAACTGTCTACTCTTCAGAGGCAGAAGAAGGACTAAAAAAAGGATTTGTTTGTACTTAGTTGCTCGGCCCCGATGAGATGCGGCAAGATTATTTCGTTAGATTGTTAGTCTCAAGAGACACAATACAGATTCATTAACTTATTAGCCACTTCACTTACTTACTTTCAAAGCAGTTTATGAAAAGCCCAGCCTTTTATTGACTGAAATTATTTTCTATTAAAACAAAGAAGATAGAAGAGATGTGAAAATAAAATGACGGAAGCAGAAAAGAAAGAAAAAGTCATTCATATTTGTACGTGTGTACCACCATCAAATACAGGTGTATCTAATTAAAAATTAGAGCATGGTATGAAGGTTCATTTATTTCAGTAATTAAATTACAAAAGTAAAACTCTTATTATGTAGATACATTACTCACAGAGTGCCATTTTTCAGCCACTCACAATTATTTTTGTTTTGGTGACAAATTTCACCCTCAGATAAATAATCAAATAAAGTTCTGATGCAAAAAAAGTCGGCCTCCTGAAAGCACGTCATAACCTGTACAGCGTGTGCCCTCCATGCAGTGTTTTGCATAAATTCCTACATTGCGGAACGAAGGCGATAAGCTTGTGTTTCTGTCGAGTGCTACAGGAAGCCCAGTTTGATTTAAAGAGCCCTTCATCTCGCCCGCATTGTTTTGTCTGATGTCTCTCATGTTCCTCTTGACCCCATTAGCTACTTTCACTAAACATTTCCATCATATACCTGCAAAGATGAGCCACCTCTGGGCCGCCTCTGGCAATTCATAAATCACAAGTGCGGATCGTGATATCCCGCAAAGATGTAACCTTTCAGAAAGTGTGGAACAACAGGAGGTGTTGTCATTGGCATTGACAGCAGAACAATCTGTGTTGAAAGTCTTCCCGTTCTATTCTTCTCGAAACAATAACCTCAGATGAACCAGTTGTACATGTTGTGTTGTTGTTAAATGATCTCACATATATTTAGACAGTTCAATTCTCTGTCCTTCGCCCAGGTGGGAAACTTCTGACATGAGCTCTGATTCAGCTTAACATAAGGAAAGCAACAGTTGTGGCACCGACTCCACCAACAGTTCACACTTTTGTGAATCTCACTTTTCTTTCCAGTCCTCAAAAGGCTGTGTTTATCCTTATTGTTCATGCATCGTTCTGTTCTACCAGTTATTCTTCCACTCAACTTTTTATATGTGCCGGTGCAGCACTCTGAACATTTTGCATCTTTGGGAATTACTTTTTTTTTTTAGATGCAAATGCTCATTTTATCTAATGAGCTTTAAAACAGATTGTTTTGATGTTCAGAGATGGAAGATGGAGCGTGTCAAAATTATTTCTTCCTTCCTGCTTCTTCTTATGAGTGTATCCTCAGCCTCATCAAGATACATATAGAATATGCATTACATAACTATAAATTCATCACTGAAAGGAAAAAAAAAATAACGCTGCAGATAACTGCTTTGGCAATGAACTGGGAAAAGATGCCAGCTGCAACCGTACCATGCTACGATTTACGTCAGCTGCCACCAGAGTTATTTGGTACCTACACTTTTTTGAGTGAATCAAATATGCTAAGTGTATTTCAAATGTTCCTCCAGGCCCTCAGTGTAAAAAAAAAATTATAAATAAATTTAAAAAAAAAGTAGAGGACTGGTGTTTTTGTAGCTTGTTGCCTTAAGTGCAGTGAGCTGTTACAGTAAGTCTATTCCCACAGCTATTTAGACCACGTAAGAGGTTCTCTATTTTCTCAACATAGCTCTTCTGTTGATGTTAGCACTTTTCTCAAAACACTATACAGGGACAAGTAACATATTGCCTAGTTGAGCCCACTAACCAGTCTTCGTTTTGGCCCCTGGGGTCTCCAAAGCACCGCCACTCTTGTCATATTCAGCTATATACTTAAATTTATGTCCACTATCAAAGACCTTAACTTATCTTTACGTTAAATAGACTGTATAGGACCTGATTTCAATTATCCTTTTGTCATTGCTTGTCTTCCTGAGCTCCAGTTGTTGGTTAGCTGAAAGATCCTCCTCCTCCCTCCTGGATACTGTGAGACTTGCTGAAATCAACCAGTCAAGCTTGTCGACATGGACAGTGCAATGAAGCTTTAAGGAGCTGCCTTCTCTTTCTTTGCTCAAACAGAGGTGCACATAAGGCATGGGATATACTCTGTCTTCGTTTTGCACTCACTGGTTTTACTGTCCTCAGAGTTCTGTGTGGGAAACACTGCAATATCATATATAGAAGAATTGTTGAACTGCATCTGTGCCCCCTTCTTACCAGTCCCTGCTGTGCGTCAGCAGCTCTAACTCTGCTCCATCCCACTCACTCTGATGGCTGATGTCAACAGTGTGAAAATATTTATCTCAAACTGAAGAGCTTGTCTCTTACTCAGACATTATTACCTCTGTTATATGTCTTAGAGTAGAAACGAAACATCATCCATCCATCCGTATCCATATCTATATAGATGTGTATAATTTTAGATGTAGATCTATATGCGTAAATCTCTATATATATTTCGATCTCTTTCTCTTTGTATGTATATATGTGCACTCACACAACTCTATAAAAAACTAAGAGCCCTCTGCTCTGAACCCCACTGGAAGCCTCCTGGTTATTCCACCACATGTTGATTTCTGAACTCTTTCTGAGTTAAAACATTAGTATTGTTGTCAGTTAATACATAAGAATTTGTTTTCTTTGCATTATTTGAGGTCTGAAAGCTCTGCATCGTTTTAGTTATTTTGAGCATTTCTCATTTTCTGCAAATAAATACCAAATTTTTGCTTTGACTTTCGGAGACAAGTTGTCAGTAGTTCATAGAATAAAAGAACAATGTTCATTTTACTCTCTCTATATATATATCTATATATCTATATCTATATCTATATATATATATATATATATATATATATCTATAGATATATATATATCTATATATCTATATCTATATATATATATATCTATAGATATATATATATATATATATATATCTATAGATATATATATATAGATATAGATATAGATATATAGATATATATATATAGATATAGATATATAGATATATATATATAGATGAAAGTTTGAAGTCACCCCTAAGCTTTAACCTGTTGAAGAACATTGGTTCCTAGTTACAAGATCAGAACATATTTAAAAACATGCTTTTCTTTCAAAGGCATATTGAGAAGACTGTAATGGATGCAAAACCTTTTCTTGTGTATCTGACAATAAGAGGAGTGTATGGTGCTCCAGGAATGTCTGTGTGCATGTTTTCCATTTCAGCAAAGTTCTTTAATGTAAAAAAAAAAAATCATAAATAAATCAAAATTAGTTGCTGGATTATTTGGTTCAGTAACTCAAAAAAAGAAACAAAAAACAGAATCTCTTGGACCTGGATAAAGACATGCCCAAAGTTCTTCAAAGAGCTTGTCAAGTAGGTTATTCTAAGCCTCTGGGTGGAGATGCCACAGTTATTCTGTGGGCTCAGGCGGTTTTAGATTGTTTTTTTCCCTAAGATCAAGGTTCTGTGATATAAATCGTACCTCCAACACAACTTTAAAAACATATTTTCAGTAGTCAGACAAGCTGTGAACATTTGCTAATTCTTGACCGTTAAATTCATTGCTTATGGAAGAGGGAAGCTATTTGCATGGCTTCGACTCGTGTGTCAAAACTACCTTCCACTTGTTTCAGATCCTTACTGGCTTCGTTCCAGTTTGACGTCGATGGGGACACAACCCAAAGGACGCACGCAAACATTTCGACTCGGCTCCCGCATTTAAAGCCTTACAACGGCTGAGTTTCTCTGAACAGAAACACAACATTTCTAGACCATATAAAGACGTGGGCTGAGAAACTAACCAAAACCAAGTCCTTACAAAAAGGAGCTTGCAGTTCACTCTCAGCCCTGCTGTGTGGGTTGACTTCCCTGCGGAGACAAAAATAATCAACTAGGCTAATTATCTAAGAAAGTTGTATGGATCAGAAATTATGGTCCAAGAATTGGGGAAATGGCGTCTCCTCATATTATTGATGCTTACAGAAATGAGGCAGTTACAGTTTAAAGATGTTAACTTATTGCATGCATATGAAAATATGACTTGTGATTAATCTGAAGTGTCCTAAGTTAGTATCAGTGAGATGTATTCCTCATGATATGGCATAATAAATAAAAGTGCAGTTTTTGCACTGTGTGTACTGAAATAGTGATGCAGGTGAAACCTATTGGAGAAGCTCTGGATCCGTCCTTTGATTTTTAAGTAGCTTATTGCAAAGCCTAAATGCACTAGAAAGTTTTATTTGACCGAAAAACAGTTTTTGCAAGAATTTCAAAATCATTTCTCAAAAATAACAACCTCGACTGCTCAAGTTGCCGTGAAGGTAGAGTTTTGCATAAATTAGAAAAATCATGTTTTTTAGTATGCAAATTTTTTTTTTCTTTTTTCTTCACGGAGAGCATACACCACAGTTTGCATGGAATAGTTGTAAAACCTGACATTTTATGTCATATGAACATAATCGTTGTGTCAATCAGAACTCTCTTAACATTTTACTGAATGCTTATAGTTTGCCTTCAAGTAACTCTAAATGTTTAAAAGAAAATCCATGACAATATGCATTCCTTGATTCCTTGTGTTATCAGGTATTTATTTTTCAAAGCTTTAAACTCTCTGGACTCATTTTGCAGCTGAAAGACTACAAAGAAGCAAAAAATCAGGCAAAAGATTTTTTTTTTCCCAAATCAGTTTCATTAAAGCAAACAAACAAACAAACAAACAAACAAACAAACAAACAAACAAACAAACAAACAAACAAACAAAAAACCGTCTAAAACTTCAACAAAAACTGCATGTGTGTTTCTGTTTCTGGTGAATTTTTGGTTAAAATATGTTTTTCATTCAGTGGGTAGAAAATCCAGAAATTTTACTCAAGTAAGAGTAGAAATACTTCATAATAAAATGACTCAAGTGAAAGTAAAAAGTGTTGTAAAAATACTCCTAAAAGTACTTTTTTTTTTTTTTTTTTTTTTTTCCAAAAACGTTACTCAGGTAAATGGAACAGTATACACAACAGTATCACTGTGATTATCACTCTCCCTATCATTACTGGCACAAATCTTAAATTTAAGCTCGTAGGACTTTTTCCCCGCTTTGCTTGGCCCAATCCTTTACCTGAATCCGTTGTGGATTCACCAGGTTTTGGAGCAACACCCCCAGAGCACAGCCACCCAATTGCAACCCCAGTTTTAAGATAGACAACATTTCACATAGCACAGCCACCAATGCAAACGACAGGGACAAAGGCGGGGAGACAGAGTGCAGGAGGTGCTACATTGCAGCATGGGCCTGTTTTGCTCCAGGCGCTGCCGGCTTGGCAGGGACTGGTGGTGTGTGGTCACCTTGGAGGCTCCCCCTTGTGTTTTGCTGTTTGTTTGGGGTCTTGGATCACTCAGTAGTGTGTTGGATTCCTGGCTGGCGGAGGAATTATGATTATCTGTAGTTAAATGTTTTTGGGTATGTTTATTTAAACTGTGCTGTCATCGCAAAGCACGGCTTAGCCTCTGTTAGCCTTAGTGAACGCAGCTGACAAGAACACATTTTTTCTCCTTTTAAACTGAGGATTTAGATCTCTTAAATTAAGTTAGTTCTTTCTTCTTTTTTTTTACATGGCTAGTTGTTATATTTATTCTTCCTCTCAGGCTTAACCTGAGCCTTTCTTATGCTCTGGGATATTATTTGAAATGTTTTGCTGAAACTGGCTCTCAGATCAGAGTCAGTAAGAAGAAAACAAGACTACAAAAAAACAAAAAAGAAACAAAACAGGAAAGGTTAATGAGAATATGTGCAAAAGAGTAGAATGACAACTTATTAAATAGTTTTTGAAGATTTAGCAGTTGCAAGCCTTGTTCGTCCTTGTCTGTGACCTCAAAGTCTTGTAAATCCTTTTTAATAATGGGGAACATCTGTCAAAGACAAGATGGCAGGAGTCAATGCAGAATGGATGTAATAAAATTTTAGCTGTAAATGTGATGTGCTAAAACAACCCGAAGAACCACTTAATCTTAAATGAATCTTCCTTCGTTCCGTCCTGCATTTCTTCCTTTATGAATTAAAATCAGCAGGCACAATATTTAATGTTTTCTGCTAAGATTCATACAATCAAACAAGGTTTCAGTTTAACATATTGGACAAAAACATGTCCCTGCTATGTAACAGCAAAGATCTTGTTTACTTAGGTTTTTTTCTCTCAAAGTTGCGTCAAGATTGTAGATATACAAAAAAATGTATATATTCAGTTTACCAATACTTTTGAAGGAATACAGGTGCATAGAAGATCTTTCAGAAATTAGAATCAGGCTAGTTTGAACCATGATCTGAGCTCAATCTTTTGATTTTAAAACTAAATCAGAGAACATTTAGTAACTAGAATATTGCTGCAGCTAAATCCATCAACAGCTACATAAAGCCTTGTTTTCAGATTCATACATGTTGATATTTTGTCTAATATTATCTAACGCTTACCTCAATTAACAATAAAATGATTTTGCTCAACAAAAACAATCATTAATTCGTATCTTTGTTACAAACATGGCCTCACATAAAAGCTGCTCGCTGTAACTGTTTGAAGCTTCAGTAAAAACTGAAGGCACAAAGGAAAACCACATAAAAAATGCAACGTTTCTAGTATAAATACCACCTTTTCTGGAAGAGGAAAACCAAATTGAACTGATTGCATCTAGCCGCAAATTGCATTTATGCTCAAACACAAGCAAGATTACAGTGACTGTAAAACGGACACACTTTTTGAAGAAAATAGGCCAATGCTAGATAACCAGGCAATGGAACTAATCCAGGAGTATGGCTGGGTAGGGAAGGGGAGAAGTAAAGTGAGAAAGAACATGGGGAGGGATGAAGGTGGGACTTCAGAGGAAAAGAGAAACACAGGACCATAGAAGGACTTAAACCTACTCACACACACACTGCATACACACAGATGGAGGATACTAAAGCTAGTAGAACTAAGTCCCTCTGCGCTTGGTAGGTCTGTCCATCTGTCTGTGTCCTATTGTATCTTTGATAATTCTCTAAGCTGCTTCTGCTTGTCACCAACACATCAGAAAGTTGAGTACACTTTCACTGTTCTGCAGAGACTAAAACAGGGACTGAAACTCAGCATGATGCATGATTTATACCTTATAAGCATTTTTTTCATTCTCTCGCTCCTTCATTTGCCCACCCAACTGAGTTCTGCAGCGTCAGTGGCTAACAAGATTATGCATGTGCTCATCACAAGACGTCTTAAACAAAAAAAAAAAAAAGTGAAAACTTATGCTGTGAATATCAAAGGCTATTTTGGATTTGAAAGGAAAGTTTTAGAAAGTGTGCAGATAGCTGAATTAAGGAGACTGGCAGCTGGAATCGGCACAGAGCCACAGCGGTTGTAAAAAAAAATTAATACATTTACTCCTGTGGCTTAATACACCTCTCTCCTTTTCACACGAATGCTCATTATGATCTAAACATTCAGTTCGAGGAAAAGTATGCAAAATGAGCCTGTATATTATGCAGGTAATTATTTCTGCAGGGTGCCCACCTTTATATGTCAATTTATACACATCTTGTGATGTTTTTGTTGGAATGCAGCAAATTGTTATTGTGCAATTATATTATCAACAAAGAAAAACACACCGTGCACGCAAATCCTTACACCTTAAGGCAATTTTGAATCACCAATTAACCTGAAATGAATGGTTTTGCATTTTGGGAGAAAAAGGGAAAACCCTCGTGTGTTTGCAGAGAAACGTCTCACTGAAAAGACTCCAACTGAGATTCAAACCTGCCGCCTTTTAGCTATGTGACCCTCCACACTGGCTCCTAACTACTGTAGCCAGAATCAATAACACAGTAATACTGATTAATATTTTTTACAGGTATAGAAATGAGAAAAAATGTTAATTTTAACAGTTATCTCTCTTTAAATTTATGCATCAGACTTACACAATGTGGCTAAAAAGTGCAAAGAAATGATTTATTTTGTTTGAATTTATTGACTCATTTAGCTACAAATGATGTTATTTCTATTATCCGTGTTTCTTTCTTCATTATTTTTAGGTATGTAAATTACCAAAAATATTTTCTTCTTATAAAAATTGTGTTTTTCTTTCATTTGAAATCTGAAAACTTAAATATAATTGTGGTTCCTTAATTTCATAAAATAAAAATAAAAACAGTAATAATAAAGTAATAATAATGGTATGAATGTCCTCTAGCAAAGGTCTTGATTTTAAGCAATGATCTGGCTTAATTATAATATTCTATAACAATGTTAATACCAGTTCATGCCTGCTGTATTTTAAAGGCCTAAAGTCTCAGAAGTTCAATAACTCCTTTCATAAATAGTGTTGAAGTGGCGCACAAGGACCCCTTGGTGCTCTTTATGGCACTGTTGATGATTCTCCAGTTCCCAACAAAGCCAGGAGGATTTTGCCAGCACAGAAATGAATTTATTGTATTATTGTCAAGAATAAAAGTGGCTCGAAGGATCTCTGGTCGCTGCAGCAGTGCTGTGGACTGATGCTGAGATCAGCTGTTGGGCTGGACGGTGGGACTGATGAGAACATTTAGATCTGCAGGCTCCCTGCCTCACCAAACACCTGTTACTGCTGAGAGACAGCAGGTGGGTGAGTGATACAGAACCAAAGATGAAGCAATAAAAAAAAGAAATAAAAAGTCCAGGTTGAGGGAGAACAGAGAAACTGAGATTTAGGCGAGTGGAGGGATGCCATGTGAGCAAGGATGAAATAGAGGGAAAAGATAAAAACAGACGTATACAAGTAGGTAGTTTTCACTCTGACCTGAGATGAACTGAAATGATATATTCACATGCACACACACACACCAGGATGACTACCATCCTTGGTTATTATTTGCCACTGATTTAGTTCAGGCTCTGTCACTGAAGTTTTACTTCAGCAAAACATCTGACTCAGTTTAGTTTTAACACTTAGATGGAACATAGTGATTGATGGTTGATAGTGAAAGGGCACTGAAGCAAGAGCAAGAAGTGTGGGTCAGCAAATATAGCATGAAGAAATCAGACCAAAGGAGGAAAAATTGCAGCGGCTTCAAATTCTCCCTCAGAAAACTCACAGATTCTTTAGAGAACAATCCCAGATGAAGCTTTTACACGCAGTCTGATTGGCATGTCTTTATGTTAGATTTAATTACCAAACTAATGTTGATTAGGTCTAATTTCTTTTAAAGTGACTCTGAACAATCAGTGCAGAAAACAGCTGGGATGTTGATGGTGTAACAGTGTGGGGGACTATTTCCTGCAGACTTTGGGCCTCGTGCTGACAACTGAGCCATGTTAAAAAGCCACAAAACACTCAAGTGTTTCTGCTGACCATATCTATTTCTATGTGACCAGTGTACCCATCTTCTGATGGCTCTTTCTACCAAAGTTCAAGCAGGTTTCTCTGAACAACATAAGGCTTGCTGTGCTCTAATGGCGTCCAGCCACCAGGTCTCATGTTTGGGATGGGACTGAGTGAAGCCATCTTGCCAATGTGGACCAACTGAGAAACCACAATAAATTCTGGACGGAAAATGGGTTTCAACCCAGTGACTATCAAGGTGTTTAAAAAGTGACCATTGACTTAAGTTGTTGAATGCTCATGGACATCAGGATTATATTGCCTCGGCTCAGAGATGATTGCCAACATCCAGCATTTCAATCCTTTGAATTTTATTTATTTATTTAGTGATTTTTGTTGTTTTTACTGCATAATGATATTTTTTCATCTTTTGTTCTTTCAATTATTAAATTAACTATTTAGGAATCAAACAATTATTCCAATGGCCGTATTCTTTTTTTTACAGTAATCATGAATCATACCTTAACTCTTTCATGCATAGTGGTCACTACAGTGGACAGCTGTCTAAAAGCCATTTTCTTGTGCCTCTTGTGCTTTTTCTTATGTTATAAATGCACACCAACCACTGAAGTGGACACTAATGCATCATAAAATACACTATCAACTGCTGGCCATCAGCTGCAAATGCAAGAAATTATTTTTGCTAAAAACCAATATGGCCGACAGACAAAAAAAGCATGCCGACTGACCCGGTCCCTCCTTCTACTGTAGACGACTCTTGCAGGTAAAATCAGATAACCTCTAAACAACAATAACAATACTACTGATGCATTTTTACAAATAACAACTTTGTATTTGGAGAAAATTACAATTGATCACCTAAAAAATATATATATATTTTTTTATTTTATTGTTTTTACAAAAAAAAATGTCCTACCTTTTTTATGCCTTAAGAAAATAAAAAAAAAAATAAAAATTGGAAAAAGCCCTGACACAAAGGATCATAATTCATGCATGAAAGGGTTAAATAAAAGACCTTACCTTCATTTTAATGATATTTATTTTCTCAGCGTTGCCTTTCCTGTTGCTAGGTGTAACTTTTTTTTTTTTGACAGCGCTGCTGCTGTTAATTCTTTCCATTTATTATTAATGTCACAGTTGTTTTCAAAGTAGGAAATGAATAAAGTAATCCTTTAAATAGTTTCAATTCAAACGCAGGCTTTGCGTTTGAATTAATTGTAAGAAGAGGTAATGAAGAAGATTTTAGCAACAGGAATAAACATGATAAATAGTTCAGTAAGAAATTACATTTTAGTCTGAGTAGCGTGTTTGTAATTCGTAACGGAGAGATGACTTGGAATCCAAAACAAAGTGTTTGTCTTTGGTACCAACAAGGTCACTGTGCTCACTGTCGTCATCCTCTCTGAACAGTATTTTTCACGAGCCTGTGGTTGTGTAACCGGCCTGCAGTCGGATTTACCTGTAGTGAAATAAACAAAATCAGTGACTTTCCTACAGGGAGGGATATATTATCATATTAAACATCCTCATTTCCATCTGGAGACTCCGGTCAGAAATTACCTCAGATCCATGTAAATTGTGATTTTCTGACTTTACAAGGTAACAGATCTATAGAAATAACGATTTCTCTCCCTTTCTCCCTTCCCTCAGGCGTAATTGTTGATTTATGTTTTGCATTGAAAAATAAAAATCATACATCATAAGTTGTTGTAGCGTTTGCAGGCATTCAATGCGAGGCCTCTGGCACTTCTTTCCACACTGGTTGACTGGCTGACTAACCAGCTGGCTGAATGGCTGGCTGTCAATTCAGAACATCTGAGCTGGCATTTATCCAGACACATCTCCTGCTGTTTTTTTTGCCCCCGCAGGGTATTTGCGGAACAATAATACAGAATCTACACTTCCTGAGAATACGGATAAAAAGAAGGAAAAGAAAGAAAAAAAAGGGTTGTTTGTTTTTAGATATATCAAGGTGTAGAGGCTGGCTGCTAGAAAGCTAGTTTGAAATCGGTCCAAAAGAAGCCTTTTTTTTTTTTTTTTTCCAAGAGCAACATCAACGTACAAACAGGAAAACACTTTGATGTGAGAGGCAAATATCAAATGATGCTCTCTGTTTTCCAAAACCCTTTTTACCCTAAATCCTGCTCACTCTATGAAACGTGTACACAAAAAACAAACAGAGAAATTGTACTAAACAACCATAAGAATCAATCATTTTAAAAGCTTTTCTTTTTTTTTTTCTTTATTTGAATATAACACAAATACTTCACAGTCTGGGAATTATTATTATTATCTACACTGATCTGTAGTTGTAGGTGTACTAATTAGTTTTTGGTTGAGTCTATTACAGTATAACATAGACTAGTGCTGGTTTTATTTAGTCTCCAAGTTGATTAAATTTTGCTGACTGGTATTTGTTTCACAAGCTCACAACAATCAGTTCTCAAAAAAACAACAACAAAAAAAAAACAATCTCTTGATGTTTTCAGCCATATTGGGATGACAAAAGAACATTTACATTTATGCAACATTCATGCAACTCAATTCAGGTTTCTTTTATAAAGCACCAACTCACAATAAATGCCATCAAGAACACTGCATTCTACCTACATAGGTCATGATTTAGTAAGTCGTTAAACATAATCAATTAGTCCCAGGCTTCATATGTAACTTCATCTGTTGAAATTCAACATGCAAATGAGAAAGAGTTAATGTAAAATAAAGACTATATCCTAAAGTTTATTCAACTAATTTTTTTTTACAATATTAGCTCCTTTGCTTTCGTAGTAGTAATTATGGGATTATAGCATGAGCTAATTCGCATAAGCAGTCATGTCAGCATCTGTAAATTTCACCTCATTTATTTTGTGTCTCTTATTTTTTTAGGTTACATTTATTTTATTTTTTTTTTTGTGATTAAACAAGACAGTTTATTTGGTGTAATTAAATGAGATAAAAATTCTTCTAAAATTAGGGTGCAAAAAAAACAGCTGTAGACAGGAAGTGTTTGTTGGCTATTTGCTCATTACCGCTGTTATTATTTCTTCTGAACGTTTGACTTTATCTAAAAATGAAATGTTTTACTTTTGACTACTAAGTTTGAGAACCCATCATCTGCTGTTTAAAATATTTTGGTTAATTTTGGCTCCATAAAAGATAGGAATATTGTTTGAGCATTTTGTCAACTATCTTAACTATTATTGTACTTTTCTCAATAGAGAATCACAAGGACAAGGCTGTTCTTTTAAATAAATGTTTATTTCTTAGATATTGCCATATTTATAAATGTTGGTGGACGTTGAAAGAAAATATCGTAGGAGTATTTAAATGTCAAACTGGCTTGTGTGGGCCTACATTTGTGGATAATTGGAACATTAAATTCTGTAGTGAGTGAGTGTGTGTGTGTGTGTGTGTGTGTGTGTGTGTGTTTACCCGTGTTAGCTTGCTTCTATCTCTGTCTCTTTCTGCTAATTTGTTTAGAAAGACTCAATGTTAATTACAGGCTTATAAGATGAACTCAACCTAGCTGGGTTTTTCCTTATTACTGTGCAAATTGTCAGCAGGTGCGTCCATATAGATCATACCAGCACACAAAGCAACACAGCTGGATCTTCTCCGCTGCAGAATTAAGTGTGCAAATGTCCATAAAAACAGAAATGCCCTGCGAATAGCGAGATAACTGGAAGGATTCTTCCTGCGCTGGAGATAAAAATGTCGGCTTGCTTGTTTCTTCTTACTGTCTGAATTTTATTTTTGACTAATGTGAACTGAACTAACTATTCTCACTAGAGGATCAGGGAAATGCAGAGAGGAAGACGTCCTCCCGTTTGTCAGTTTGGATAAGTTCTTTGGATAAGTAGAGAAAAATAGTGTAGTCCTTCCAAAACTAAACTCATATCTGCCAATGACTCAGCCTGCTTTGCATAATTTTAGCCCTCTGGTTAATTACAGCACAGCATAGCACCTGGCTGGACTTTGAATATATAATGCATTTTTTTTTTTCCTGCAGAAGATGTTATGGTTACTATAGCAACTAAAGATATTTGTGACTGCAGACTGACAGCTGACGGATCAACTTCACACAAAGAGCCACCTAGATGGACAGTTTTCTCTCCAGTGCTATCTCTTTTTCTTATATAAAGATTTTTCCTCCTTCGTTCTACTCTAGAACACACTTTCTATCTTTCAGACTGACTTAGGAGTTTATAGAGGAATGTTTATGTATCAATCCGATTTAAATTTCAAAGAAATTTAGGGCAATCTTCTTGGAAAGGAGAAGAGGAAGAGAAGTGGGTGAAAAAAAGCAGGTTTGGGGGATTCAGAAGAAGCAATGAAAGAGAAGAGATAATGTTGTCAAAAGAGAGTATAAAGTTACATTCAGGAGGTCTAAACTCAGAGTCACACTGAGGATTTTAAAAACAGTGGCAGAAGAAAAAAGTAAAACTGATTAAGTCTGTGAATACGTTCTGTCTTTTATTATTGTATCCTATCTGATTAATTTAACCTGCAAAGGCGCTTTGTTCAAGATGAGCCTGGGAATAATTAATTCACTCATCATATTAATAAATAAAAACTTTATTAATCTAAAAACAACAGTTGAAGTTAAGATGGTTATTTACTTCTGTACCTTCACTTTTTCCAGGCTTTCATTAGAGATATTTTTCAAATGTCATCAAAGGTCATAACTTGCTGGGGAAAAAAATGCAAGAGAGACTCAAAGCAATAGCAGCTGATGGTAAACAGATGGAAATTTGTGCTTCTTGTTACAAAAAATCAACAAGAACATGCTGGGTGAGGTTCTTATTTATGGGACTCATGACTGTAGATTTGAAATGCCTTATTTGTTTTAGGGTAGGTTAACCAATGAAAATGCACATAGCAAATAGAGAGACTCAAGAAACCTGTTGAGGTTCATTAAACACATTCACTTTAATGTCTGTTTTCCTAATTTAATGTGCGTTTCATGATTTTAGAATCATCAGTAATTGTGGTTAACTTTTGGATTGTGGAAAGGAAACAAGCAAGAGTGAATGTAGAAGAAAAAAAATCATAAAAACTCCATGAAGACCTGAATTTTAGTGAAAGGCAACAAATCTAAAATAAATCTAGTTTTACTCATAGATCTAAAGCTACTTTTAAATCTAGATTTAGATTTATTGGTGTTCCACAATGTTTCTATGTAATGACTTCTATGAAATTGTCTGCTCTGTCGGACTTCTGCTGCCCTGCTCTCTGGTTTCAGCAGGATCTGCTTGTTAGCGTCATGGGCCGAAGCATTCACACCTCATTTCTGTTCAGACAGCTTGCGATTCAACAGTGGCGTCTTAATGAACTATGATTACAGCCAAATCCATTTACTTCAGAAAACCTGTACCTGCGATTCAACTCCGCAAACCTTGAAGACGAAATATGATAATTATGAGGAACGAAAGAAAATATGTTTTGACACAAAACGCTAACCTCTAAACCATTCCAGAAAACACAGATTTAACATAAAAATAAATGTTATCTTCCATTTTCTTAAGGACATTTCAATATTAAATGTATGCGTCTTGGTTTTGCCGGAACATCTGTTTGAAAATGAACAAGGGAAAACCTTCATATTTAAGTCATAAAATAGAATAAACTTGCTTTAATTAGTTGAACTTTCTCTCTAGCTGAATTAGATATTTGATATCAACTCTAATTATTACTTAGAAATTCACACCTCCAAGCAAACAAGACAAAGTAGGTGAAGAGGAGGTTCAGGCTTTGATGTGAAATTCAGCCTCATCCTTCAATAAAATCACATCCTTGACTCAGTTTTAAATTGTATCTTGGATTCAGCGCTTTATTTAAAAGATATTGAAACAGATTTCATGTTATAAATGTGTTGGGCTAGTTATCTTGAAAAAGTAATTAGTTGTAGTTTCTAGTTACTTTATCAAAAAAGTAACTGGGCCAATAACAGAGTTAGTAACTACACAGTAAAATCAACTAATTAGCAGGGGAACTAATTGTTCTATTACTTAAAAATCATGTTTTGAATATGTAAAAGTATCTTGGAATTCCACTTAATGAAACTTTAAAATATATGCAATGTTCAAATGTTTATCAGGAAGTTGACACTTAAACTAATGAATTACAAATGTGAAACACTTGTAATTTAAAAACAGTCTAAGACTGGTGGACATTAATGCAAGGCTTACATTAATATAAGGCTTACATTAATGTAAGCCTTAATGTAAGGCTTACATTAACCCAGAGGCTCCCAAACTGCAGGGCGCGCCCCCTAGGGGGGGTGCCGTGCCATTGCAGGGGGGCTCGGAATGGATAAATGAAAAAAATAAAAAAAATAAATAAATAAAATAAAATAAATAAAAAATAACAACGATGAACACCAAGTGTGCTGGGGGTGGAAGAGTATAACAGGGAGTCTCTAAGAGTCTCTCTACCCCCCACCCCCTGACTGTCCCTTTCTGTGGTCCACAGCTGGGAGACTTGTCTCTGTCTGTCTGCTTTGTTTTTGTGCACTCACTGTGCATCACTGCTTGTGTGTGAACACCTGTCCAAGTCTGCCTGTGATTGGTTTATGGCTACTTTACTCTTCTTCAGTGAATCAGCTGCACATATGCAATTTTTTCTCCTCCACAGCTCGTGGTCAGATGAAGACATCTTCAACATTCAGTGTGGTTAGTTATAGTATTGCGGCATATTTTTGTGTCAGTAACAAAAGTGAACTGCAACAATGGAAAAAGTTATCACTGCTTTTAAGTGCTTGTGTTCTTAGATGTAAGGCAAAATGTTTGTGTCATTTACAGTAGCAGCACAGTTTTTGTCAGAAGTTTACATGCAATTAGGATAATGTCAGTAAATGTCAGTAACTTTATCTCAATAAGGGATTTGAATTATTTTTTTCACATGGTGAAACAATCATGTACAAAAAGGGTGCTTTTTTTAACATTTTATGTGTGTTTGGCATCGTTGCTCTGTTGGAATTCTCTTTTGTGTTTATCTGAGCCAAACCTTCAGCTGAAATGTAAGGAAATTAGTCAGGATGTTTAGGAACCACTGAGGAGCCACCAAGCCTCACGCTTACCACAAACTTTATTTTACTCATCTATGCATTTATTTCCCCCCTTTATTTATTTATTTATTTATTTATTTATTTAATTTTGGCTGAAATGGCTCTCCATATCTGGAACACAACTTTAACTGTCCACAGAGTTACATTAAAGCTGGAGGAAGAAAATATCAGCAAATTCAAGCATGACAAGCATGGACTCCCCCATCTCAGTCACTTTGCTGCTCTGTCCTTGGGCAAAACACTTCACAAGCCCTGCATGCCACTGGTGGTCAGGGGGCCAAGTGATGCCGGTTGAATAGCAGCCTCACTTCTGTCAGTCTACTCCCAGGCAGCACAATGCAGGTTAGCAACACCACTGTGTGTATTGGCGGGTAAATGACTGCGATTTGTATTCCTCTCACTTGTTAAAGTGCTTTACATGCACAAGCAATGGGCTCTTTGCACCTCAGCTTCCGCGTTCGGGGTAAAGCGGCTCGATTGTTTCCGATCCAATACAAATATCATTTACATTAGGTGCTTGCAGGGCTTGGCCAAGGTTTGTCCATCGATCCGAAGCCCCAACAAGTCAGCTGGAGAAAGGTTTTAAGATGTTCGCCTCGTTATACATTTACTGATACGAAGGTGAGTTTTACTTAAACTTTGTGGCTAACATTAACGTTAGCTTATGCTAGTAGGCAATATTCTCGGACATTGTTCTTGTAAAATGTGCTATTTAAGTATCTAAACATTCTAACGGACAATGTATTTATCTTATTTTCAAGTATATTATGTGTGTTTATTGTCGTTAGTGTCAGACTAACGGGGAGGTTACGGTTCGGGCTTTTCACTTCCGAAGCCTGACGAAGCTCAACAAGCCTCATAGCTTGACGTAGCGCAGCTCTGGTGTCAGAGATCTGGTACAGCTGTTCAGGTTCAAAGTTGCTGCTTTTAGAAAAATATGACTGTGTCCCTTAATGTCTCCGTGTTATTTCGTTTTATTACCTTTGCATGTTTCTTGTGAAGAGCTGGGCTAGGGCGGTGTTTACAACAGTATGTACAGGCGGATCAGTTGCTCGGCTGTCTGGCTCTGGTCTGCTCTCTCGTTCCCATATACTCGCTTTTTCAGGCTGAATACAGAAGTGATTCCATGGAAATAACTCAGGGAGGCTCCAAAATTTACCATCCGTATCCCCGGTAGTTTTAGGCTGATCCGGAGTGAAGTGAAGGCTGAAAACTTTGTGTTGTGCGGCGTTAGCTTTAACTGGTAGTGACAAATATTTACAAGCCACCATCTTCTTAATTCAGGATCGCTTGGAAATTAATGAAAACTTAAAAGCCCATTATATTAGGAAGACAACAATGTTAATAGTATTGTTTTTTTGCATCTGAAATACGACTTAGTCTTTTCTACCAGTCATGGTAACTCAAAGCGGAAACAAGTGAGCCGCATTAGCTCCTGGAGATGTGACGTCAACGCCATAGGTGCAAAGAGCCCATTTATAATCTTATTTTTGATAAAGACTGAATAATGGCAAAACAAATTTAAAAGTGTAATTCCTCGAAAACATGCCAATGGACAGAATATAAACATTAGAGGCAGTATGTATGTATTTTGCGCCTGCATAGATAAATTTACACATGTGTAGAGTGGAGAATATACAAATGTAATGCATTTAAATGTCTGACTTGCACAAACTTTTACATTGTTCACACAACAAATTTTGATGCAAGGCAGTTTTGTTTGTATAGCTCATAAACTGTACAGCCACTTATCACAATGTGTAGGTAATGATTAATTTGTGTGATTAGATGTGACAAATTGTATGTATGAATTCAGTCTCAACATGAGGAGTCTGTGCAGTTACCAAACTTGTGTGTATGTGTGTGTGTGTGAGTTATACTGTACCTGCTTGGCCAAATCTGCCAGATGAAGATCAGTGCATACTCACAACTGTCACTTTTCCATTGACACCCAACCAGAGAAATGTGTTTGCATATATCCTATTTTCTATCCCGAGTTGAGGGTGATAGTCGGTTCATTTGTCGATTTTTGTTGCGTCCCACTTTCGTTTTCCATCTCTTCATCTTCCCGCCTGAACGTGTCCCTCTGCTTATGCATTCAGAAAAAGGAAGGAATGTCAGAGAACTGGAAGATGACAAGAGAAATAGTAGGGTAGTGCTGCACATATTGTGGCCTACGAGAACTGAAAGAGGAAATGATGAAGAGAAGAAGGCGAGAGACACAACTGAATAACTGAGGCAAACTTGAGAGGGAAAAATGAGAGGGAGTGAAGCTTATGAGGGGAGAAGAAATGCTGATTGACTGAAGAGACAAAGCAGGTGAAGAACTCATTAGAGAGACAGACAGATAGATGAATAGGCTTAGTTTTTCACTCATTTTTTAGAAAGTGAGACTCGTATATTATATAGATTAATTACACATAGAGTGAAATATTTCATGTAAATTCGATGATTACGGCTTACAGATACTGACGGCTGAATATTAGAATATTACAATAGATCAATAAAAGAAAAAAAACATATGTTAAACAAAAATGTCAGGCTCCCTGAAAGGTATGTTCCTTAATATGCCCTCAGTAATTTTGGAGGCATTTTATCCATTAATGTGAGTTTAGACACATTATGGAGCATTAATCCAGTTAGATTACTTTGAGCTTTTCTAAGCTCTGTGCACAAAATGACTTGCAGAATGTAGATGTCGAGAAAATCTTTGCAGGGCAGCAAAGGCAGATGGAAACTGATTGTTAAAATTTAATTAAAATGAATTTTAGCAAAAGTTTAATGGTGTGCATACTTATGCAACACAATTATTGTGGCTTTCTATTTTTATTTTTTTCCACAACAGATTTTTTTTTCTTCTTCAGCTTAGTTCCTGTATGGAACATATGTCAAATTGAAGGTGAGAAACATTTGGAAATGAGTTATGATGGTCTAGATGTTATTATGCTTTGGGAGCCGCTGTAGGTATGTTTGTAGAAAGGCAGATCCTTAGCTCTGATATCTAACACTTTGATGATAGACACTGTGTGCATAGGATCTCTGAGTCATTTTAAGGTCTGAGCGCCTGAATCATGCCAACACTGACTAATGTTGAATCGTTGCTATGCTCCAAGCAGAGATAATTTCTCATTGCAACTTTTGTCACTGCCAGATAAACAGAGTCATTTTATGAGCTTAAATCTTTTGTCGTATTAGGTCCAGCCCTTTTTTTCCTTGCATATGGAGAAGCAACATTGAGTTCATCTTTCGTTGTCCAGCAATAAAGAATTAAATATTCGCCTTGTGCTAAATGTTTAAAACGTTTTGTGCAATGACCCCTCAGTATTGTTAGCATATTCATGCTTATTGAATAACTAACAAGAATTTTTTATTCATTCCTGCAAAACTGCAAAATCTAGAAAATATCCAGCTGACTGATGTGAAATACCGTTCCCCCAGGTGATGTCAGTATGCTTTGCACATATTCGCATTTTACAGGAGCCTGACTGTCCTCCCAGTAAATAGCCTGTATTATAGTTGGACTGTCAAAGCTAATGCATAAAACTTAAGCAAAGACAAACGAGGTTGGAAAAAAATAGCTGCAAAGTTTATTTTAAATTCAAAAATGCAAATAGCTCGAGGCTTCAAGTCTCCACTTTAAGCCTCTCACGACACAAAAATCTTCCCTGTCCAGCATTTCTGTCTGGGTTGGAAAGCTCAGTGAAGGATTACAGCTGCAACAGAAGGGTGGCAATCAATCAAACAAGGATGAGCGAGGGAATGGTGGAGGGGAATCTCTTTCCTGTCGGTCATGTTTTATACCCCAGAGAAGAGGTTCAGCAGGAATTGGCATCTTTTATTTCACCAGTAATTTAACTTTTTCTTTATTTTATTGCTACTGTCTTTATCCACATTGAACTTTTAGATTCTTATTGACGATACGATAAATTATTAACTCCAAGTGCACCACAGCAGATTCAACATGCAAAGTGGCGACGCAGGGATGGGTCGATTCAGTCAATATGGTTGGTCTGTAAGGATACGAGCTGAGACATTATTTGAGCTTTCTTTTGCAATTGTTATAATTAGAAGGATGGATTTCTCTGCCACTCATCAGATGTAAATACAATAATTACAAGATTGCAGTTGGGCAGTTCTAAAGATTAAAAGGTGTGTCATGAATACTGAACCAAAATGTAGAACCTTTCCACAAAAATATTTGTCTCCAATTCTTAGTTGTATTTTATTCCCTGAGACTAATTGAGATGTTAGTGATACTAACAGTAAGACATAAGCATCTTATTGCTTTCCTTCGTCAGTGTTGTCTTCATTAGTATATGCTGTGTGTGTGAAGCTTGAAAAAATATAAAACATTGTGCAAAGGTTCAATATTGTCACTAATACGGTCATATTGTATATTTTCATCACATGTAGAATGAAACTACAAGAAATGAAATGTTTTACTGCGCAATGACTCAATATAATATGAGTGTCACTGAGATGAGTGAGAAAGAACACACTGAACTTCGCCATAATATCCAATTGGTTTTATATAGTTGAGGAGAGACCTCTATCCTGCTGTACTGACTGTGCTTCTATCATGTACTTTTAAGATGAAAACCTTAAAAACATTAAAGCTTAAAATTGTAGGATTTATTTTTTAAAAGCCCGAATGAAAATGACGAGTTTTATCATTGAGTTGTTTTACCACTGAGTTAACAAAGATGTCTAAACAATGAAAATGTTAGTTTACTGAAAGTATTTACTGCTGTATATTTGCCCCTGCCTGCAAATGCATCCAACAGAAAATATATGTATTGATTCAGTTATATTGGTGTGTTGCAGTTTCTTTGTTCATGCAAGGAAAGCATGTGCTCTGTGCACAATATTCACTTTTCATTGAACAACCCTGTAGGGGGGATTTAAATGGTAGAAGTTAAGAAGCTGGAGTGCAATCAGAGGCTCAGATATCGATCAATCAAAGATGCCTTGATCAGGAATTGAGTCTGACACTTGAGTTCTCGTCAGGATAGTTTTGATCTGAGTAGCAACGACCAGGACACTCACAGGCAGACCTAATAGCTGACTCGCATTGATCGGCCTCGACGTTATGGGCAGTGGCAGGTAAAGTGAGTACACAAGAACGCCATGATCAGATAGGAAAACCTGCATCCTCTCGTTTCCTCAGTCTCTGTCTCCTTCCTGTTCCTGACCAAGAAAGACAAAAAAAAAAAAAAATCTTTGTCATAGTATAACCTATAATAAAAAATTACAAACTGGTTTATATATCTTCTATAAAAACTTTATTCACAACACGCACAAAGATACAATTCATCATCACCAATGACACAGTCAATAGACTACGGCAAATGCGTTTCGAGTTGCCGTTAAGTCAGCCTCGTCCTGTAAACAAACCATCACACACAGATGGTTATGATGAATAGCGACGATTATTAGCTGACAAATTGCCATGCGTATAGATGATAGAGCTAGCAAAGTGTCCATGCCAGGTGACTAATTTCTGTTTTTATCTATGGTCACTCAGCATATGTGAGCAGAGCCGCACTGGCATGGAAAAGTGGCTCGTGGTCAGCTGCACTTACGAGATTAAAACTCAACACTGAGTCTGTTTTAGCATGTTGTGTCATAATGCTTGAATTTGTAAAATGGGGATAGAAAATTTCCAGGTTTAGAAATGTTTCTGTATATTCACAATAAATGTTATTGCTGAACTTAAACCAGCAAAAGCATCTGAGTGAATTTCCACTCTGAAATGTTGAACAAAAGAAAAGATAAACAAAGTCAGTGGAATTTGTAGTTTGAACTTAAAGTCGAGCAGTAATGACACAATCACACACACAAAAAAAAATAAAAACAAGAAAGCAGAAACAAATGTTAGTTGTGTGAAAGTACAGACAGGATCTCGCCTAGATATAAAACTCTAAAACTGAAGCACAAGCAGATTTTCCCTTTAAATTTACTCCTTATTTGCACTTCTTTACGTATTAACTCTAATTGAGTTTAGGAAATAGTAAAACGAGGTTAACTCTGATCAGAAATATTGTCTCCTCCTCCTTCTTCCTCCTCTCAGCTGGGGCCGTTTTGGGTTTTTCCTGTCGCTGAAAACAGACAAATGCGTATTTTTCTAACTGCGGCAAAGTTCAAGGGACGTTCACCTCATTCTGGCATCACACACAGCTGACTGCTTGCACCAACTGGATGACGTGTTAGTCTGACACTATACACAGCCTGAGGTATTTTTGCTGTTTTTTTTTCCCAACAAGACACAATCATAGCTGCTCATACTACGGGAGCAGGACGACGGCAAATATACTGGACTTCTTTTTGTTTTTTAGAAACATGAGAACGATTTCAGTTGACCCTTTGATCCGTCTATGTGTTTCTGCCTGGGTTAAATGCATAATAACAATTTTTATCTCTGTACCTTGTGTAAATAATGAGGATACCCATGTGCATAGTTTAGTCTCTGAAGGTGTCCTTCCCTTAGGCCCCTGTATGGATGTGACTGTAGAAGCTTTTAATGTTCACACCTTGTCAGGAATCTTTCAGTTACTGCACACTCACGCAGCCATGCAGAGGACACATGTCATGGGCCTCTAAACAACCCTGACAGAGATAAGAGAGGGAAGAATGAGAGAGCAACAGAGGAGGTGGAGGAGGTAATGGAGAAAAGGGTGAGAAGGTGTGGGGGGGCCCCTCCTAATTCTTGTTTCCTCTGTCTAATCGGCCCCTTCTCTTATTCTCTCCCTCTCACTGTCTCTCAGAAGCATAGAGAATCGGTTTAGATGGTTTGTCAAATAATGCTTTTTTTCCCCCCACAGTGGATTGGTGAAGTGGTGTTTGTGATAGCCGCGCATGCATCAGCCTGCATGCATGCGTGTGTGTGTGTGTGTGTGTGTGTGTGTGAGTGTGTGTGGGTTTTAAAGGGAGGCTTGGCCTACTTTAGCACAGTGGGTTTCACTGCTGATATTGCCCATAGCGATGGATTATATGCTTTTCAATGTGGTCAACACACAAATTCACACACACTAAACAAAACACATGCACAACTGGCACACATCCCCAAGACAATATAAGCACACGCACACACACACGCATACACAAAGAGTGAAGGACAGAGTTATCTTTACATGAACAGTAAAGGGATTTAAACAAAGATGACAGAAACCTGCTATTTAATAGGGACAGTGAAAACCTTTCACTTCATGCCGATGGTGTGCGTTTTCCACCTGAAGGAAGACCTTTTGGAATACGTGTGTGTGTGTGTGTGTGTGTGTGTGTGTGTGTGTGTGTGTGTGTGTGTGTGTGCAGCTAAAGCTTCAGAATTAATTTCATCTGCCACAGTTTGTGTGTGCGACATATTTTATCTGTTTAACATTTTATGTCAATAGACGTGTTAACACATTCAATGAACCGTGTCCTCAGTGGGTCTTTTCTGTTTGACTTGGCTAGTTTATTTATGATGCCATTTCCCTATGTGTGTCAGTTGCTTTATATGTGATTTTGTGTGTGTGTTTTCTCAATTTGACTCTGAAGGGTAGTTATGAACAGTCTGGGTGAGACTAAGAGTGTGAAATTGATTTAATAGTGTGCGAGTGGAGTCCAGATTGAAACACCTTATAAAAAAGGGTGTGTATGTGTGTGAGTGATGGATATAGCAATATATCTCAAGCACAACAGCAGTGTGTGCGCGTAACAGTTGGTCACCTGTACGCTTTTTGATGGATGGTCGCTTATGCACCTTATATACACAACTGTACAACATAAGAAGGATAGAATGAGTCCTAGTATGGATGTAGTAGAAAAAAAAAAACTCATTCAGGAGAACAAAAGGAGTAGAGGTAGGCAAAGAACATGGATGTTTACTTTGTGTGCTTAGCTGTCTGGCTGTTGACTGTTGAGAATAAGGCAGTTCTAAAGCATATGAAGACATACGAAGAGCCATCATTTTAGCATTTATGATTTGTTTCTTGTACATGCTGGAAAACGTCTTGGTATTGGGTCATAAAACTCAGAGTTTGCAGTTGGTTTCCAAATTGTGGTAGCCGTGATCCAATGATGTAATCTCATGACGTGAACTATGTGGGTGGTTTGTCTGCACTGATGAAGATCCACTCACCTTTGTATGCCTACAGCTTAGAAAGGCTGAGGCGGCAAAAGATGTGGCCCTCTCTCTTTTCAATCATTGAGCTAATAATTATTTAACTTCTCAGGGACAATCATAAACATTACACTGAGCTCACAAAACCCCAAACTAAAGGAGACAGAGCTTTATTCAAGACTCTGGAACTCCCTTCTTCGGTCTCTGAGGTCAGCAGACTTGAGTGGTAATGCTGCACATTATTCATAAACATAAAAACACATAAACAAACTCAAATCTGTTTTGACCCCCTGACCTCAATTCCAACTAGGAAAAACAAATCAAGCCTTCTTTTTTCTTTACACAGCTTTCTTTAAAAGTTTCTTATAAACTTCTCAAAGTCACATTTGTTCTAGATCTGGACCAAAACAACAAGTCGATCTGCATCTAGTGCCTTTATTTTCAGGGTAAGTTTTCATTTAAATGGGTTTATCTGAAAACTTATTAAAACCTATTTATCTACATGTTGGAAGAAAGAAATTTGTTTAAACAATTTAAAACAGAAAAAAAAATAGGCTTTACCGCCTAAATCACAACCATGCAGTACCTTTTGTTTTGCTTGTAAGGAGTTTGCTCAGTTACTCTGAACCTTTACAACCTCCCTCTAATATGCCTCCATTTGGATCCAATCTGCAAACTGGGTATTAAAGAGCAGCTCGAAATGTGTGGCTGCATATTGCGAAAATCTCTTCTAAAGCCTTTGTACCAAATATCAGATAAAAACTGTTGAGGTCCATGTTTGAACAGATAGCTGTAACGAGTCAATATTTGTAATCATAGACTGGTAATGCATGCAGAAGAGGTGCAGGGGATCACAGTGAGGCCAAGTAGTTATTTTGAACATTTTTTTTTTTTTTTTTTACATCCATTGGTTTTCTTCAGATGTTTCTGTCCAAAGGCATACCCACTTTGTTTTGAAGGATGAATTTTACTGTTGTGAACATTACCATGCATGGCCTCCCTGAGTCATATCTGTGATAGAAAACCCAGAGATTGCTGTGTCTCTGGCACATTGTCAATTGGAAAATGATCCAGTCTACCATGCGCCTCTGCAGGATAATGTGACTGTGGCTGATGGATTGATATAAATTCATCCCCAGCTGTTAACAGCTACCCAATCAACAGTAATTCTTGATCACCGATGCACAATTTATATGTTTGGTTTTTTTTCTCCCTTTTGTTTGTTATTCCTTGGGCAAACAAATTTTCCAAGTGCTACCATGTTTGGCACTGATCCTTCACTGGCATTCACACCTATTAGCTTTTATGTGTTTGCTCCAAGTGCCCTATGTTATTAATGCAAAAGAGCCCGTTTAAACGTCGGAGCCAAATTTCAACTTTGTTTTCCAACAGAGCCGGTGACATCTGCTTCTGACATACAGGCATCCACCAGTACATATATTTTGTAAGATAATTAAGCATATGCCAAATTCAGAGACAATTACTTTTTTTTTTTTTAAAGCGTTGATTAAAAATAGTTGAAAAATGACAACTGTTATTCCATAGCAAATTGTACTTACTTTGGTATACCTTTTATGCTTAAATCTGATGATGGTGATGGACAGATGGATGTACAAAGCAGCTGTATGTGTTATGCCTATGTAATTTTTTAAACGGAGAGAAACAAGGATGCAGGAGCTTGTTAGTATGGGACAGAGGCAGAAAGAGAAAATACTTTAGTCTGAAGGACCCAAGGACTTGGCTAACAGCCAGAAGTCTACAAACACACAAACCCCTGGTGATGCTGCTGCTGCTGCTGCTAGGCAGACTGAGCTTTTATAAATGCACCCATTATACCTGATGCATTAGCATCGGTATTACTGCTTTTGACCCTGATACCTGAATGTGAAATGTTTGGTGAAATTTTGATTTTAAGTTAGAAAAATGTCCCATGTTTTGATTGCTGTCAAAATATATGGATATAAAAAATGTTTTATGCTCTCTGACTGGATAATCTCCAACAGCTACATATCTTGGAATCAATCTCTACCTTAATCACATTGAACCTCCGTGCATTTTCCAATTGTTTTCACCTCGTCTTCACATTCAATAAAATGCCAATTTCTGTGAGCATATTGGATTCAAACAATGATTCATGCTACAATTAGAAAAACAATGGTCATACAACCCAATAAAATGTGGCTGTGCGCCACCTGCCTACTTTTTACTTCTGCTCCTTACAACAGTCTCAACAAATTGGTCCCTCTGGGATTTTTATTGTACTTATCTGGACCTATTGTAACCTAAAATTATTGTGACTTCTCCCAGATATGGTAAAATAATTAACACTGTAATATGTGATTATATTACTTGCAAGTCAGCTGAAAAGGGTGTTGAGTCAGTAGTTAACGGCAGTGTAATTTGGACTGTAACTGCAGCTATGTATTATGAGATTGGCTCACATTTAATCATTCTCGCTGATATTAAAGAAAGGCACTGCAAACCACTGAAACCCTGTGGAAACACTCAAGGGTTGAACTTTTACATTTTATGACAAGAAAGTTCAAAGCAAAAAGTGCTTTCTTCTGATTGGATTTTGTTGCTTTTTAAAAGGATAATAGATCAGTGTAAAAATTGTAATTTATGATAACCCTAATTAAATTATATATTACAATGTGGTGTATGCTACACTTTAAACTACTTAAAACTTTTCTCACTTTTTCTTTGTGAATGTTTTCTATAGTTACTTTGACTGTTTCCTACATTTATAAACTTTTACCACCAATAAGCTGTGGTATTTTATTTCAGACAAAATCTTTGAACTTTAAAATGTATGAATGTTTTTCTTTTAGTAGAATTGATCTATCTTACTTTTGTTGTGGTGTATATTAACACCAGCATCTCACCAGCTTCCAAACGAAAAATACAACCATGCCTCTGAAGAAAATGCCCCTTTGGTCAACTGCATGAGAGAGCATTGTCAAGCGTCGGTGGAGTTCCTGCTCTAAACATATGAGAATTGCACATGAAGGTGTCGCTCAAGGCTAGTAGAAAATCAGTGGGGTTCTTACACATTTATGGCTCATGTCAAGTGCCGCCCACTGCCGCAGTGCACCTCAGCAAGGCACGTAAGTCCTTACAGCAATGCAGTGTGACTAAGATTTAGGTCATATTGTGCAACTCTCATTTTCCGTCTCGATCCTATTTGCGTATTTGCTTGTGTATATGCCCATAACAAGTCACTTAAGTCTCCCAGAGGCAAAACAACTGTAATGCGTCTTTGGAATAAGGAGAAAAATGTGTGAAAACGGTTCCCATATTGCTCTTTTTTTTCTTTTTCTGGAAAAAATGCACAGCATCAAACACCATAGCAGCATTATGCAGTCGATCTCTAAAACCATTTTTGCAAAAACGAAGAAAAAAAAAATGCTCAAGGCTAAATTAGCTCGCCGTTGGTAGACTAACAATGAGAATGATCAGAGAGCTGCAAATAAGATAATATACCAATTATCCCTAAATAAAGCTTAGAAGATTTAATATGCTTTTTGTTTTATTTTCAAACTTATATGGTTACACACAAATCGAATAGGTCCACCAGCCGATTTCTTTATCGGACTGAGTTTTGTGGTTTCTTACTCTCTTTTTTAAGTTAGCAGCTTGTACCTTGCAGTCAAGGATGTGCTCTTACTTGTAGTATTTTAGCTCAGGTGAACAATATTGTTTAAGTCAGAGATGTACAGTTTAGACTGCAACCTCCCAGGAGTCAACACGCTCGATTTAAAGTGTGGAAAATAAGTTGTTTTTTAAAGTTTTCCCACTTGCAAAAAAAATGAAGGTCTGAAATTTGCATGATATGTACATGTCAGCTGTGAGAGAAGGTACCTAA
>NW_015113780.1:0-4378 GCF_001443285.1 Poecilia latipinna
ATTATTATTATAATCCAAAGTGCTTTACAGAACTCCCAGGAGGAAAAAAATAAGAAAATAGTGAACTCTGTGTATAGAAACCATTACATAAAAGGAACATGTGTTAAAATACAGATTAAAAATATGGTTCAAACAGTTTATTAGTCAGACTAATGATCAAAAGCTGCAGTAAACAAAAATGATTTCAGTCCTCATTTACAGTAGCGATAGCCAACAGTTTCTGCCCATCTCATGTTTTTGGGGCATTTGTTCCAGAGCTGAGGAGCATAGAAAATAAATGCTGCCTCACCTAATTTAGTTGTGGTGTTGGGAACACTGAGTAAGCAGGTCTCTCAAAACCTGAGAAAACCTTAAAAGCGAGAGCCTTTGTGCTTCAACACAAATAGCAAAATTGAACAATCTACTCTTTGAAAAACAGAGAGCCAGTTCAGTGGAAGAGAACAAAGAGCTGGTGTGCGTTATGATCCATTTTCATAATGTTAGTTAGGACTTTAGCATTTTGGATGAACTGCAGCTGCCTGTTTGATTTTTGAAAAAGTCCACTAAATGCACCTTTGGAGTAATCTAACCTACTAAAAATAAAGCATGCACCAGTTTTTCTTCTTGATGTCTGTAATTACTTATCTAGATTTCTAGGTCCCCCCCCCCACATACACAAACCCACATGTTATTCCACCAAATATTGACTTCTGAGCTCTTCCCAAGTCAAAACATAAGTGTTGTTGTTTCTAAATGAATATGAACTTCTTTTCTGTGCATTATGTGAGGTCTGAAAATGCTGCATCTTTTTTGTTATTTTGACCATTTCTCATTTTCAGCAAATAGATACTACATTTTTGCTTGGAATTTTGGAGACATGCTGTGAATAGTTCATAGAATAAAAGAAATGTAATGTAAAACCAGAGAAACTGATCATTTTTAGTGATCCCTTCACCTTCCGAAACTTGGCCATGGTGGCTTCAATTGTACCTCAAATGGAAAACTGCAATCTTCAGAAACCAGTATAAAAGATTTCATGATTTCTTGACATCATGAAATCATGATGTCAAAAACACTCACTGTAAAAAAAAATAACTATTGTTTCATATTTGTATGCCATTTATGTCTCTGCAATATGCTTATATAAAGTTCAGTCAGAGCTTCGGCTTGTAACACTGTGATATATCTCGGTGTTAATAGGTGTGACAAAGTATTTTAAATCCATACCCAGAGGTACAGATGGGCCATGTTCATCTACTCTTTCTGCCTTTCAGAGATAAAGGGCTTGCATTCAGCCTTATAACACCAGAACTGAGTCAAGCACAGGAGGGATCCAAGCAATGCTTTTGATTTCCTGCAGTCTCCATTTTTAATACAAGTCTGAGTCACTGTGCGATGGCTACCATATGCCTGCTTGTCCAACAGCAAGAGCAGAATTCATTACTGAACTGGTTGCTGCTAACAAGCTGCTGCTTCTCTCACACCACTCTTTGTTTCGCATGTGTAGTTGTGATTGTGTGTCCATGCGGATTTAAATTTCTCTTACGGTGTGTGTGACCCTGAGTGACTTGTTTCCAATAAAAAAATGAAATCCATTGCAGGGGATTTTTTTTTTTAACCCCCTCGCAGCAAACCATTTTCTTTTATTACTTCACCTGCACTTCCTTGAGCCACGGGGTGTGCTCCCATGCTGCAACTGGCTGAGAAGTATCGGCAGCATCTATCTTGTGGACAGAAGTGCTGAGTGGCTTTTATTTCTCAGCAGACCACATGAAAACCATAGCAATTAAAAGCTATTGGGCCATTCGACTTTGTCTTCTTAGGAGGAACAAAAAAAACAGTGGAGTAGCATGAGAAGAAAGAAGAGAAGCACATGATCCTGAAAGAAAGAAAACGAAACCTGAACCGATGAGGCTCAACAGCGAAAAGACCTCTATGTTAGGCAATTTAGATAAAGACTGGAATTACAAAGTGTGAAAAAGACCGAGTTTAAAGATGATATGTTCACAAAGAGATCTAACATAGAGGCAATTTAAAGTACAAAGATCAGGGGTCACTCAAGTCTCTTGTTTTAACTTCTCCTTATCTGATTTTGGCAGAATATTTATGACTATGTCTTTTGTGCAAATCATTGATCCATCTATTCGTATGGGAGAGATCATCATTACAATTTTATGTGATCTTTATTTCAGAGCATTTCTCTTGAAATTCTGCATTCCATTGAGAGGAACTTGCTTAAAAGATGAAAACTCAAGTACAGAAATATGTGTCCATTGTTGTAACTGGCCAATGGTCTTTTTACAAGATTCAATAACAGCAAATCAGAGGTACTAATATGAAGGAAGTTTTCATTAATTAAAATTGATGATGTTGCTCATTCTCCAGCGGCATTTTATAAATGCAACTGGAGAAATTCCCTTTAACATGAAACTATAAAAAAAGTTCAACACAGTCATATGGATTTTTGAGGTCAGAGGATTGATATTGATCTCTAAGCAAAATTACCGTTTGTTTTCTGTTCAGCTCAAGAAACCAGATGAAAATCGACACTTAACTGCTGCCTGCAAAAATTTCCTGTCCAGATGCTCCTTGCTAAATATTTCTTGAAATAATAGTTAAAAAAGGGAAATAATTCCAAAAATGAATACATTAAGTTATTATTCAATTATACATACATTTTCCCAATCAGAATTTCCCTATTTTACATGTAGGATTAAAATGAAAAACAGGTGAGACAGAAATGCAAAAAAAAAAAAAAAAAAACTAAATCTGTAAGGGGGCAAATATTTCATAACACCATATAATGAGTAAGGCAGGTCAGGAAGAACCAGAGGATAACAAGAACGTTGCCTGTTATGTGCCTCACTGGAAGGCAGCCTGGCCAAAAGAGGAAAAAGAAGTTGATAGCTAAGAATAAAAAAGCTCCTCATAATGTCTGAAGGGTTTCACCTTCCAACCTGTCACTGCAGTCAAAATCTTAAAAATAGAAAATATCGAGAAGGGAGATTGGGAATAAGTGGACTATTATTCAAGGTGGGGTCTTCCAAATTAAAGCTGAACTGACAAATGATCAGAAGTAAGAAGTTATAAATGAACTCACATTGCGTAACCAAAGAAAAGTCGGATGAAAATTAACATAATGGGCTACGCAAGAAAAATGTCACAGGGATCGCAGATTCGGCCGTATTAAGACATCTTTTACTGTTTAAATTATAACAATTCAGTATCAGTATTTCAAAATGTGGATATTTTGAAAATAATAAATCAATAAATGGATAAATAAACTCTCAGCAAAGTACATTTAGACAAATAAGAGTTTAAAAGAAAATCAAAGCAAGAAAGCTTACAGTTAGATCAGGATTATATTCACACTTCATTTAGATGCAAGCCAGAACAAAGTTCAGCGTTTGAACAGTTTTATGTAGTTAAAGTCAGTCCAGAAGGACCGACTTTGTTGCTGCTCGAGGTTATCCTGTTGCTGCTCCAGTGCAAACTGGTTTCTCCTTCTAAGCATTTAGCTTGTAGTTGCAGGAACACAGCCCAGCAAAATAAACTTACACATAAACTTACAAGTGTCTTATTGCTTTAAGTCGAGAAGAATGCATCAAATCTCCTGAAAATCCTGCGTCTGCGTTGTGCATCTACATTGTTTGCTCCCCAGTGCTTCTACAAAATCTACATTTCCCTCTATGGACTTTGTTCTGTCCTTCAACAAACTTTCCTCACATACCTTATTCTGTGTCACCTTAGCCTCTCCAGATTTTCTGTCTCTTTTGGTCTTTCAACGTCTACTTGTCTTTGTGTCACTTTCTCTCTGCTGACAAGACAGATTCAGTGTATTCAAATGGAAGTTAAGGACAGCATATTGCATTATTCAAACTCCTCAACGACAGGCGGAGCAAGGAACAATGACAGGCAAATACCTATTAAAGCAGGTCGTTTCCTGTGCCAAGCAATCCAACGAACACCACGGAAAAAACCCCGCAGCATCTCTGAAAGGAGTTAAATGAAACGCATGCAGCAAAGTTTGGCCCAACAGGATTGAAGCAGTTTAGATACAATTAGATTAGTATGTTAAATGAAGGAGACTGACATGACAGTTTTCCATGCACACAACTTGGCACCACCTTGCGCTGTGATCGAAAGGCAAAAGAGGTCAGTTAGGAGTCAGTTACTGAGTCCACAGAGAACCTTAGCAGAAATGACTCATTCCACACGTTCTCATGGAAAATCTAACAAATGAAACCAATATCCTGTACGGTTCAAAGCAGAACACACAACCGACTGTCACACAGCCCTCAGGTCCAAACACTGAGATTCACATTCGGTACAGGTGTAGGAAATGGAACCATGTTCCATGTCTAAATTTGACTCACTTTTTTTTTTTTTTTTTTTTTTT
>NW_015113780.1:7598-9652 GCF_001443285.1 Poecilia latipinna
AAGGGGTAGGAAAAGGAACCATTTTCCCTTTTTAAATTTTTCTCCCTTTTTTTTTTTTTTTTTTTTTTTTTTTAAGACTATTGAGTTTTTCTAAGTTTGCAGCTCTGGGGGTTTAAAATATGTCAAGTAGCTACATAACTCCATATCCTACAAGGGAATAGCCGGACAGATTATCATTAACAAACAGAGATCACGAAGACCAATTCAAGATATGGTTTGAATTCTCTTTACTAAAGATGCCAGTTCAGTTTTTACACTGGGTTTTACAGACAGGTCATTTATTCTCATCCTTACCTTGCACACTTTTCCCACTGAATATATTTATATCTTTGTGCATTATGCATAAGCTTAATTTATTATTAATACCTTTATTGACTCATGAAATCACAGTCATTTTGTTATCGGAAATATTGAAAAAAAAAGCAGCTGATTAATTATGGCACTCTTTCTGCCCTTTTGATGTAGTGATCTGTTTAGACCATAGGGAGGAAATTCATGCGATTTCATCCAATGGGAACAAACAGCTTGCCAATAGCCTTTGGCCATCTTGTTGTGCGAGTAAGCACACTGTTTCCCATGGCCAGATCAATGGCTCTCGATTAAGGCTGCCTGGGTCCTCCCCCCCCCACTACAAAAGCATAAGCTATTTTCCTCTTTTCTGCTTTTCCAATTCATATTCAACAAAACAATACACGTAAATGCAAACATGAATTTATCTTTTCGCTACACGAAAAGATAAATTGTGTTCACAGACAGACAGAAAGCATCCGCCTTATGGTATTTAGCACAAACGTCAGATAGTGCAGAGTCCCACTTAAAAATCAATGGGCATTTGCAACAATCGATACCTGGGTTCCTATGAGAAGCAATTAGAAAGGCAAACCATGTAGTGCGTTCTGCCTCATCTTCTCTATTGTGGGGTCAAAACACCACTTAACACTGCGAGAAAATCTGTTTGTGGAGAAACATCAAACAACATAAGTTATATAAACATAAGAATATAAAAACCAAAGGAGTCAAAAGACAGGTAATGTCTAGAATGAGGTCTGGCTTTCAAGGATTTTCTTTTTTTTTTTTTTTCCTAAGCAAAAACTCAAGAGAAATTTGTATAGTTTTTCCTAATCAGTTCATATCAATTGTTCACTCTGCTTGCATTTTTATGTCAACAGTAAGAACAAATTAAGATAAATGTTGGCTTTTACCCTCTTAAGTATTGGTCCAAGTTACTGTTATACTGTTAATTACAAAATTAATCATTAAGTCATATGATCTTGACAGTTTTCAGAGTTTTTTCCTTGTTAAAAAAAGGTCTACAAAACGATTGGGCTTTCGAGTAGCTGTCTGCTGTGAGTGCCGTCATCTTTTGATGATATTCCATGTAATTTGATAGGATCTTTTTTTTTTATGTTGTGGAAAAAGTACTTACATTTTTAAATAAATGCCCCTCTGATAGGACCCATTTTTTATCACTGATGGTAGATTTCAGACACCATTTCATATGCTCGTCACCTTGGTAACCAAAATATGTTCTGGTTCATTGTGAACTGTGCAATGATGGGAATTATGGTGTTCAAATTAACAGTATTACTAATTTTGTTACGCCTTTCAGTACTCTTCCATCATTATAACGTTGTTATATTTACTGACAATAAAATACAGTGCAGGGATGTTACAATAATTCAGCACTCTGAAGGTTAAAGCTGTTTTCTTCTGACTGGAAGATAGGAGGGTCGGGGGGAGGGACAAAAACAATCATATAAATGCTTAGAAAAAGTAAAGTAGTCATTGAAAACCAAGTACAGACAGACTCGGGCGAGTGTTCACACACAAACACATGCACAGCGTAATCACGTTCCAGTTCTGAAGTCCTTACTCTGTCTCCATGTAGCTCAGAAAACAGACTTTCAGACCACTCAGGTCTTCTGGTTCTAGTCTACACTGCATTCCCAGAACCAGAACCAAATCTGGAGAAGCAGGTTTTTTTTTTTTTTTTTTTTTTTTTTTTTCCCCCCTTTTTTGGAAAAAATTTAAAAAAAAATAAAAAAAACTTTATA
>NW_015113780.1:12817-43311 GCF_001443285.1 Poecilia latipinna
CCCCCAGGTTTTTGGGTTTTAGTCCCCCCTGCATTCCCAAACCCAAACCCAAATTGGGGAAAGCAGGTTTTTTTTTTTTTTTTTTTTTAATGCTCCTCTACTTTGGAACAAACTTAAATAAAACTGAAAAACCATTGATGCACCGAGTTCCTTCAATCAGGGCTAAAACCCCACCTATTTGGAATTGCTTTGGTTAACAACAACTGGTACATATATTAATATATTTCATATACATTTGATGATGATTAATCTTGATAATTTTGTTCATGCTTATTGCTTGTTTGGCTATGAGTTACTGTTTTGTGTTTTTGTGATGTAAAGCGCTAAAATATGCTATACAAATAAACTTGACTTTGAAAAGGCAGACAAAGTTACGGAGAGCCCAGATAATACAATGGTCACATTTATGGAAGGACAGACATTATTCTTCTCCAAAAGACACAAATGGCAGCCATCTATATGTCAAATGTAATTTTTGCCCTGGAACACAGTGCTATTTGAATCTCACTAAGCACCTCTTAATGTCAACAAAACTAGTTGCTAAGAACAATGGAGTGGATGCTAGCAATCACTAGCTTGAGTACAAGGGTGCAGTGCAACTATTTTCCACACTCAGATGCAACCACACACTCACATGGACACAAATTCAAATGTCAATGTAGATGAAATCTTTGATATCAAAATCCATGTGGCTGACATGACCCAGGCAGAATAAATGTCCAGCACGTCAACAACTTAGAGGTAAATGAAAACGGCTAGTTAGAAAAAAAAAAAAAAAAAAAAAGAAAGAAACTGATCACAAGTTGCACATCAGTGTTGGCATAAGTTCAGGCACTGTTGACAACCAGATGAAGTGGCAGACGTCGCACCAACTGTTCATAAGAGACAGCAGAGCCAATCAATGAACTTGTGGGCGGTCTAAAGGGATACAGGCTTCAGGTTGAGAGGCTATTTGTCACTGGGACCGGTGTCTATTTAAGATGGTGTGCCATTGCTTTTGGACTGTGGGCTGCACAGTGGCACAGATGGTGGCATTGTTGCCTTACAGTATGAAGATCCTGGGTTCAGATCCCGGCCGGAGGTCTTTCTGCATAAATTTTGCATGTTCTCCCTGTGAATGCATGGGTTCTCTCTCCAGGTACTATTTCTTCATGGAGTACCCGGACACCATGAAGTGTCAGGTTAACTGATCTCTCTAAATACAACTTAGGTGTGTGTGCATCACCTAAGTTGATGTCTGTCTCTGTGTTGCCCTGCAATGGACTGTCGGCTTGTCCAGGGTGTACACTCACCTCTTGCCCATTGGCCGCTGGAGATGGGCACCATCAATCCTCGTGACTCCACTAGGGATTAGTGTGTAGAGTAATGGATGGACGCTTTTGGACAGTAAAAACTGCAGGGGACCAGGCTGGCCTTTTAAAAAAGTGCTGGGGACATATCCCTCCACCAGAAACTCCTCCCAAGTTACCTCCATGCACAACCCAAACTCAAACGTCTGAAGTAACGCACTCGTCAGAAAACAGGGAGGTGGGTTTAAAATTTCATTGCTATATTTTGTTGTATTTATTGCAATGATGATAAAACAGACAGTACATATTGTTTTACAAAATCCAGCAAATTCATTTTGGCTATAGATCCATTACTTGAAACTCACCATAACAAATACTTTCTTAAAAGGAAAACCCAGTTGTTATTTAGCTGGCCACCTTAAATCAAGCTGGCTACCTTAATACACCACTTTCATCTGTACCAGTAGACGGCACACAATATTTGAATTCAATAATATTTCAAATTTGACTGAATTATGCTTTAATAAAACCAATAAGTACCCCAAATGGCAAGAGTAACAGTCCCAAAAAAAGATATCTGAAGATGCTATTAAATGGAGACACAATTCTGGAAAACAAAAACCTTTAATTTCCTATCCAGTAACTTGATTTTCTTGTGTGAATGTTTGTTTTGCTGTGTCTGTTAAATGTTAGTTATTTAGCCGTTATTGTGTTTACAGCTAAATTTAGCATTCTTAGAGATTGTGCCGAAGGCAGCTGGGTTCACTGGTGCAACAGGATGTCCAGTTCCCATTTGTTCAAGCATTTATACTTACCGCTACATGACTGTTAGAATCTATGCCAAGATAAGACTGTCAAAAACGAATAATTGAACAGTACAAAGTCATCAGCTATATTCTATTTGACAATTCCTTGAAATTCAAAAGGCTCTCCTGCCCCAAGCCATCTGCGCTGCTAAGTAGGGAGCTGTACATTTCAAATTACTTTAAAAGAAAGAATAGAGAAGTATCACATTACTAATGCTGTGTGAAAAATATTGGCTTGATGAAAACTGGAATGCAGAGTTCAGGACACGTGAAAACTGAGCTGCATGGAAATCATGAAAGGATCCCATAATTCAATTACGTACACTGCAGCAAATGTTGAAAGTTAAAATATAACCTCACTGGAGTCAGCTATACAGTTAGCCTAATGCAGACCTATGGTGTTGTAAATTAGTAAGACATATTGCACACTGTGAATCTAACTGCTCATTAAATGTGTGTTTCACTGCCAGTGTGGCTAAAGGGGAGGGTATACAGGGACAAAGACTGGAAACAAATGGACTCCGCTTACCTGAGAGAGAAAAAAAAAAATAGTAGCACAAGACGGAAAGTTAAACAGAAGCCCAAAGCTGAATGAAGCTACGCAGGAACCTTAAGTGAAACTTTAATTTGTGAGCTGGGCTGCAACAATGCAATTCTTAAAAAATTCTGACATTGCCCATTATTTCCCAGACCGTTTTTCATATTTGAATTTCTCATGCCTCTACAAAAATAAAGGCCATAATTTAATTAGGGAAGTCGGGAGAATGTAACAAAAAGCTTATTAAATTAAGTCTGGATTCATTACACAACTCCATTTCCATTCCTATTTTCTGCTTTGTTGCTGGTCACATGTATCCTACTGACTGAGACCAGATCAATTAGGGAATTTCATTTGTATTAATGCCTTAAACAGGCTCTGAAACAATGCTTAAGTTGGCAGCATGTGTCAAAGAAACATCCACTTCTGACGCAGGACACATGGTTACCCAGTAAAATATTTTCACAGCGTCACATTGCACTACACTGAACCATTTTCTTAGAACCAGGAATCATTCTTTTAGCAGCTTAAGCTGGAGCTGCTTTATGTCGGATCAAGGCCCACAGGCCAGCCTTACACCCAACATGCATCAAAGAGCCTTGGGCGTGTTACCCTGTCACCAATTTGCTTCTGTTCATTCCTTGGATCATGTTTAAGTAGGTAATGACCAATATAGACCAAGAATATACCTTAGGAGCTGTGGATTCCAAGATGCTCTCTAGCCATTGAAATTTTACTCAAAGTCAAAGTCACTCAAATCCCTAAACGTACCCATTTCTATTTCTTGTAGCACACACACTTTGATGATAAAAACATAAACCCCACCAACAATCATGTACCACAATGAAACTATGACGAGCTTTATTAATGCCATCTGGCAGTGTTCATAATGTCTGAGTACAGGTATGAGAAACCTCCACCACTGAACATAAATTCATGGAAAAGGAAAACACACATCCCTATTTAAATACAGACATACATGTTAGCAAAAAATAATATGGTAGTCAACAACAACAATCGCCTGTGAACAAAAACAAGGCCTCAAATGATTTGTCTTAAACATTTATGAACACTCATGAGCTTTTTGATTATTTTTTTCTTTTAGCATAAATGCAGAACTGGTACATAATTTTTGAGACCTTTGTACAGGAAACCAAAACGTAATGCATTGCTTATCTAGGCAAAAAGTTAATGTTTTTGGCATCTAGAAAATGGGCCGTTTCAAAAACCTCCCAACTGTTAAGTCACAACTGACGGGAACGGCTCGTCACCTAGCAACACAAGTAGAGCTTGAGAAAATTTGGTCAGCTGGTTTTACCACTGTAAGCCCTGTACAATGGCTGCTAGAAAAGATAAGCGTTTTGTCTGGACGACAGCAGCTTATTTGGATTGAAAGTGACAAGAGGACCTAAAACAGCTCCTTCTGAAAAAAGCTCAAAATAGGTAGAACTGACCAGACTAAAATCTCATTATCCAAGAATGATTTTGTGCAAAAAAAAGTAACAAATATGTTTTCCATAGGCCCATAGTCCATAACCCTATCCTAACCTGTTCAATGATGAATAGGTCACCCTTAAGAAAGATGTTCTAATGTTTTTATTGTTTTTCTTGAGTTTGTTATTCCTGCCATTAATCAAGTAATACATAGTTAAGAATTTAATCATGCTCTTTTACGCAGGAATGACAAAAATCTACAAACACATGTATAAACATACGAGACAGCTTTAGGCTCACCTTGGATGTAAGTGAAGTTGAGAAGTCTTGGTCCCTGGGTTTTTGCTGAAGAGAAACAAAAGGAAGATTTCATATTTAAACACTGTTTTTCCTTTTCCATTATTTTGTTTTTTCAATCAGTTTGGATAACACACACACAAATGTATTTAAATCAAATGTTTAATACAGATTTCTGAAAGAGAACTCTGCTTAGTAAACATTCCAAACACAGATACTTGGAATGCATTTAGAAAATGTGAAGGATTCTAGAGTGAAACAAAGACTGGGAGATTTTTGACAGAAACAGAAAGTGTAGGTGGGCTTTAAGGAGATGAAGCATCAGCCATTTAACCCTGGTTATTTGTAGCACTCCTCTCATTGCCTCTTGACATAATGCTAATTGCACTGTCCCATTACTCTGACCCTTAAGCAATGATTTACTATTGCTCAGAGCTTTATGCACTGATTTACAGCTCACAACATGTGCAAAAACAAACTGAAAACTATGCTGAATTATCACCCTCTGGTTGAATATCTAGAATCATGCCAGGGTCCAATCAGAGCTCTGGACTACAGCAGGAAAGTGTCATTTAGAAAGTGTGAAGGATTCTAGAGTGAATCGTTCATTCTCAAACACTAGGATGTTGCAGACATAAACCTCTAAGTGTCTGCAAGAAAGAAAGATAATGTTGTGAAAAATCACAGCACTGGGGCAGAATTTCCTAGCCATAAGAGAGAAGGTGTGGAATTGATCTTTTTCCCTTTCGACCATTCTTTGAGAGATAATCAGAAACAACAAGGAGATTTAGTGTTAACCCACACTACACACACCTTCCAAAAAGTCCCACTGTTGTCTCATCAGTCAAGAGGATACTTTCCCAGAAGTCTTGGGAATTATTAACTCTTCTTCTCGGTGAGAGGTGGATTTTACCTTAAAAATATGCCACAAATGCCATATTCATTATTGACCAATCAGGAACATTGAGCTTAACTGAGGCTTAACTAGTTTTTTAGATTTTTCTTCAACATTCCTTTGTGAGGTAGGAGGTTTCACAACTTTTCTAGTTTTGTTTGTTTGTGGATAATGGCTCTTACTATGATTTGCTGGAGTCCCAAAGCCTTAGTAATAATAACAAATGCAAATTAGTTTATCAACCGTTTTAAATTTCTTGAGATCAGATAATGATGTGGTATCTTTTGAGATCTGGTAGCCTACTTCCTGGTGTCATTCAGGGCTATTTAAGTAAATTTATAACTATGTAAATCTGGGAGTGATAAGGCCTGAGATTGGCAAATGAACTGAACTAAAAATTGTTGTGGATCACAGTTAAATCTTGTTGTAGCAAGAGGAGCAATGACGTTTACCCATTTAGCGAGGGATGTTTGGATATCTTTCTAGTTTAAGAAATGAAATTGTAATTCTAATCTTTTGATAAGAAGAAATAAAGTCATTAAAAGCCAAAACAGTAAGGGGCAAATACTGTTTTGCAGCACTGTATCTCTGGGTTTTGAAAATATAAGTACTGACATTTCCATAGTCAATAGGTGTCCATATGATACAAAGGCACCTGTAACAACGTTCAGTCATTGGACACTCCCCGCATGTCCAATAACTGAAGATTTATTACAATAAGTAAGTAAATGGGGAAAGGCAGACTCTGATTGCTTTTTGAAAACGATGCAATTGCTGCAGCATAAAGGCGTCTCAGTGAATGACGCATTTTTGCAGTTGACAGAGGCTAAAATATGAGAAATGGAAAACAACCTAGCTCAGGGAATCAGTGGTACAAAGCCACAGAAGTTATCAAAAATAAGAGCCAGAGGAGATAATATGCACTGACTAGGTCCTTGTTTGCTTTGCAAAGGGGTTCTGTGCAGCTGTAATTAGAAAATTCACTTTACTTTTGCCATGTGTGTGCGCACACTGGTGTATAGCTTTTATATAACTGGTCTCTTAAATGTATCAAACTAAGTGCCCTCTTTTTTCCAGCCGAGTTCAAAAACTGTAGAGTGCCCACCAGAGCTTTAGAGGAGACAAAGACAAACACTGGAACTTACAGATGGTGATCATAAATTATAAATTCCTTTACACAGGCAGTGTAAAGGATCTGACAGTGCAAACACTCCCTACATTCAGTCACATTTTCTGTCACAACAGATTATACCTTTGATGAGAGGAAGCCCATGATGGAATTGGGTACGGTGGCTGATGTTGGAGCATAAAAAAAAAAAATATATATATATTTATTTTTATAAAATAAAGATTTACGCCCACAAGGTTACGCCCACCCATTTTGTAAGATTAGTAGATCTCATCGATGGACTTTATTGCTTCCAAGATGAACATGGGTTTCAAGCTCACTTTCCTACTGCTACTTTGCAGTTTTGGCATCTAGGTCAAATGCTTTCCTTTAGCAGGTAATACACACATACATGGTAGTCAACGGGATATAATACTGACAGCTAATCACAAGAGTTTCTAATATTCTGCCGCTAGTATAGGTGCCTAATTGCAATAAGAGGTAGCAATAACATTTGTCGATTTGTTATCGTGTTAACAAGCAATTTAACAGTTGCACCTAATACTGTATAGTGGCCATTCGGTGTATTTTATCTGCAGCAAACTAAGCAAACAGCCAGAGTCCAGTGAGTCCTGGGCAGTAGTGGAAAAGGCTTAAAGTGTCACTGACACAATAAAAATACTCACATGACTTAAGACGAACTACTGTGCTTTCATACTGTGTACTAAAAAGCTTTTAATAATAAATATTTCTCACAGAATACAATAAATGCAGAGTATCGCTGTTTTTTTTTTTGTCTTTAGTAACTGCATCAAACGACAGCGCCATCTTGTGACATAATCAAGGTAAGCAAACCACAAACAACTAAATGTACACAGAAGTGGAAGAAGCTGAAATTTGATTAAACTTTAACTGAGGTTGAATTATGGTAAAATGAAAACGTATAGTCATGGATAGTCAGTATGAGTAAGTGTAGAATAAAAATCAAGGAAATTAAGACATTGTACTCTTTTGTCAGCCGACTCCAAAAAATGTGAGTGCGCCATCACTTCCCTTCTCTGGTTTCCTGAAGGAATCTGATGGCTTTGGGGAACAAGCAACAAGAAAATGAGATGGGAAGGAACAAAAACAACAATCACAAATGTAAGGGGAAAAAAAGAACGGGATGTTGATATTCACACCATTGCAGCAGTTGGAAATGGAAAGAACAGCACGCTTGCATCTACAACCAGAGAATAGACCTCCTTTGGCTTTTCATCAGCATTCAAATCTGTCACAGCAGATCCTTCGGGTTGCATTGTTTACATGTGCGCCGTGTATCTGATAGGTGCAAAAAACTCTGCAAAGCGTTGTCTAGCTTTTATCTCACGCTCATGTCCTTGCATGTATGTTATAAAGAAAGAAGACAAACCATACCTAATGCTTTCTTTTACTTTTCTGAAATTTCAGAGATTGTACGAATAAACAAAGATCATGTATTTTTTACTAATATATTTTTAATTTGATATCAGTGAAATATCCAGTTAAATCTAAATTGCACCAGTAACATTTTGGAAATGCCGCAAAAGTCAAAGCTCACTGAAGGATCGCCGTTATCGCTGTTCATCTGATCACATATCCATGTACAGGAGAGCATAACTTAAACTATAAGAGGTTTAAGGTTTCAAAATATAAAAATATCAAATATTCTGATCTTTGAAAACATGAGCAAACTGACAGTGACCTAATTAAATATATGAGTTGACATGATGAAGCTATTACTGTAGCAGATAATACTATGTGTGTATTTTCTCAACTGCACTTTTTTGTTGCCATTTATCCTAATTACAGAAAAGTCAGAGAGTGTCCACCTTAATTGCCCTGGCTGTCCCTCATGAGGCTCTTTTCTACCCCTGCCTGGCATGACTTATTTTTACAACCAACACTTTGGCTCCCTCTGGTCCCAGCCCTGGCTTTAAACCCAGATAGGCAAGTAAATCTGCAGCTTTAATTAAAATAGGGTCTTTTTTAACGCTTTCGATCTTTTCATCGTCTTGTCCCTGATGAGATTTCAGTGCCAGGAACTTCCTTTTGCAGAGCTGATTTAAAGGGAACTCGCCCCCAGGATAACGGACGTGCTTAATGTTACTTCATTATGAGGTAGCAAGAAATAAGCTTCATCTCTTCTACTTTGACTGACAAAAGGAGTAAAAGGTCATGGGTGGAAAAGACACTGTATAAACCTCAAAGGTGTCATAAAAATACATGAGCAGAAAAGAACAAAAAAAGAAGCAGAATAACAGTTTTGTGTCCAGCGACAAATAAAAACCTTCTTGTCTTTCAAGGTCAGTCATTCGAGAGAAAAAAAAAAAAAAAAAACGATTTGTAAAGCCAAATCAATGAGGACTACCCAGGCTATTTTCCTCCAATATTGTTCAGGGACCAGCTTTGGTACCATTGATTAGTTGATTTATATCTTACATCTTCAAAGGCTTACAGTGAATGGACAGCTGCTGATTAAAGGAGAAAAGAAGCCAAAAAAGATGACAAAATGTTTAGAAAAAAAAACAAGAAAAAAAAAAGTACTGTCCTGTTGTGCCTTTCTTCTGTCTAAGGAAAGAGTTACAATTCTGCTCTGGGTATGAAAAATCCCATGGTTTTAAATTTGCACATTCTCTTAAATCCAAAAAAAAAGTTTATAATAAGAATAATAGTTAAAGTAGTCATTATTTTTCTTTCACATTTTTGCAAATGTGATGTCCTTGGCAAAACCAAGACCATAACAATCCACACAACTTCACACCTATAGTTCAATCAACCCTGTCTTGAAAAAGCAGGATAATAAAGTTCAGAGGGTATGAGTACTTTGGTAAGACTCTGTGCTCATATATTCACATTTATACAAGCCAAAAACATAATCATAACCCCATGTATTGTAGTAGAAAATAAATAAATATATTTAATCCTTACCGTTCTTTTTTTTAGATTACATAAATATCGTTTTCAGAAGATTGGTCAGCTGATCTCACACAGACATATCGTTACATTGTCATAAAACAGCAGGGGCTAATGCTTGGAACTAATCCTTGTGTTACTTTTCCCGACGCAGAACTTATCAAGATCAAAGCTGTCCTCTTTATCAAATACAGCCACCTCGTCTTAGCAAAAGCCAAACGGCAGGACCATCTGTGCTGACTTCTATTAAATCCTTGATGCATAACAATCCACACAACTTCACACCTATAGTTCAATCAACCCTGTCTTGTCTGTGTCAGGAAATGGTCACAAGCAGTGACAACCTGCTGTAGCCACATCTACAGACAAGAACTTAACCGACGGTTATAATGAGCTGTTAGCAAGATCAGATTTGATAGACTCTCTTGACTATGCATTTTTGTTCTCACCCTATGGGGTTTTAATAAATATGTTACTTTTTCTCAGACACTTGTTAAAGTCATTTTTAACTTATGACAGTATTTAGTATGAGTAGAGTTTGAAAGAAAAGAAAATCCTGAACAAGACAAACAGGGTTAAAAAAAAACTGACAAAAGTGAGATATGGTAATAGAAGCACATTTTGTCACAAGCTATTTTTCTAGACCTCGAAAAAAAAAAAAAAAAAAAAAAAGATTTTTTGCAACCTTTGCAGGTCAAGTTCAATGAGGCTTTCATATTCTCTCGTTCTGACTTCTCCACTTATCTCTTTTGTTTGGGAAAGGTGAGGGTCATGCATCCTATGAACAAGCCATTACTGTAGCAATCGCAATTATCTTCTCAACTACTAAGTCATACTGACGTTAACAGAATCTCTAGAACTGAATAAGTCACAAAAAAGCAAAAGGGAAGCACAAAAAGATCACCAAAACCCAAGAAAAACCCTGGATGCCAACTTCAATACCACAGACATTGACTTTCCTTTGAGTACCAGTCAAGGAGCAGAACATGAGCCAACAGCAAAATGTATCTCTTTAACCTTTGCCCACTCACATGTTATAAATATTCATAACAGGTGGGCAGGCAGATATGTCATCTTAGCAGGCAAGCAGCGTAGGCACCCACTGAAAGTTCATTAATATCAAAGATGGCTGTGGAAAAATATAAAATATTAATCTAATAGTACAGAAATCACAGCCCAGAGATGCGCTGTTTTGTTTTTCAGGCTATGAATTAGTTAGTAGATGTTTCCAGTACTTAAAAGAAGTGGCAGCCTTTTTAAAACATATAATACTTTTTAGAGCTAATGCCATAGACAGTGTAAAAAAATAATAAAATAAAGATCTGTCAAGTAGAGATGTAATATGCTGCCAGCCCAGTCCCAGCTTTTATCGTCTATTTACATGCAATGACATGCAGGTCACACTAGGCATCTGTCAACAACTTGAATGACGAGAGTAATTTTTGCATCACTTCCTTGTTCCCCACACTTGAACATATCTTTCTAGAAGAAGGGCTCTGTGGTAAATAAAAGCTAGTTTGCATAATCAACAGCCGACTGGGGGGGGGGGAAACGGGGGCCGCATTCTGACTGATGCCTCTTTGATTGTATTTGCTGTCTTTTAAACTGACCATCTGTCTTGATACAATGTGACCAGAGATGTTGAGAAAATCAGCTTTAGAGAGCAGCAGTAAGAAAGGCAGGCCTGCCAATCCATTAAGCTGTCAGAATGACCTTCACTTACCCCCAGTATTGATGGTCCAATCATATGGAGAATATGAATAAGTACCTCTAGGGATTTCTTAAAATGAGGCATAATTCTTAGATATGTCTAAAGGAAGAAGAATAAATCAGGTTGTGACTTTATGGCATCACCCAGAGAGCCGAAGAAGATGAATTTCAAGAACATGTTTTTTTCACACTTTTTTCTCCAGCTGTATGAGATGTTGTTATCAGAGTAGTGATTAAATAAACGATGACTTGACTGGACCCATTTAAAAGAACTAAAAGGGAAAAAAAAAGTGATTATGCTTTAGCTACAGGCAGTTTGTCCCCTTAGGAAATACAAGTTACTCCACAAAGATGAAATAGATGAGCATTTTAAATTTCAGTTCCACATGTTGACCAGTTGTCTCAATGACACACAAATTAGCATAGAGAGGCTTACAAGATCAGTGCCACTTCTTGCATCACTCCAGCGATGCTACACCCTGACAAGAAATATGAGCTGATTAAAGATTATGATGCACGATTTTATAAGCCAGTGATCAAAACAAATTTTTAATTGATCAGTAATCTGCAAGTCAAAAAGTGATTTTTTTTTTTACCCCTGTTTATTAAACCCATCAAAGCCAACTACTTTCACATTTATTAAATGCAGTACAGAAGGTTAATGCATAAATGAGGTTATTCTTGTGAAGCTGTGGTTTGGATACATCTGATTATTTTTCAAAACTGGACATGTTTTTCTTGTAAAATGCATTGCGATGGATGATAATGAATGATTTTTAATTGGAGCTACATAATATAAATGAACTCCATTGAAATCTTCTATGGTCAGTGTTTGTTCAATGCAATTTCTAAAATAAATTTATGCAAACAGGATTTTATATTATAAATATTGGGGGGAAAAAAAGAGTTGAATGGGTCCAAACCCGAAAAGGCCCATCAAGCTTGAAGAAAACCAAGCCTGATTTTAAACAAGTAGGCTGTTTAATCGCAACGCTAAAGTTGTCTGAATCTGCCAAAGCAAGTGAATCATTGCTAAATTAGCCACAATCCTAAATAAATACATCGTTCATTTCTGTACTATCCAATATCCAAGAATGAGCGATATGAAGCACAAATAGTTCCATATTTTTAAAACTGAAAAGAAAGGAGTGAAGGCAAAACAACATCTTCTCAATCATCTAATAAACATACAGGCAGCAATTTCCATTACCGTTTCTCGACTTCTTAAAGAACCCTGTTTTCAAACTCAAACATTAGTTGCTTTGATTTTTACTGAATTATTGTTTATGGATGAACGATGACTCACGCTTCTGCGTTATGCCGTAGCTTAATAAAGCAAAGCCACTGGCTTTCTTGGAGCAGCTTGAGTCAAAGCTTTTTGATTTGTGCCCCTCACAAAGAAGAACCGTGTGTGAATAATAAAAGAAGCTTTTAAATCTCCATAATAAAGAAAAACATTAAGTCACAAAAACAACTGACTTACAAAAGGTGTCCGTGTGAATAAAGAGAGGCAGATCAAATGGAATTAATGAAACGCTTTCTGGGCAGCATAGCATATGTGTAGTCAAATTAAGAAATTGTTTTTTATTACACCAATGAGTTAATTTCTATACGAGATGAATAGAATATAAATATAGTCCAGAGATTATATGTAGAATAGTTGTTCACTTCTGAGGTGTGAATGCTTTTTCAAGACTCCCTATACAAAAACTGCTAATATATACTGCTCAAAAAAATAAAGGGAACATTTCACTTTAATTTTGTGTGTGGCTCCAAATCCAGGCCTCCATTGGTTAATAAATTTGATTTCCATTGATGATTTTTGTGTGATTTTGTTGTCGTCAGCACATTCAACTTTGTACAGAACAAAGTATTCAATGAGAATATTTCATTCATTCAGATCTAGGATGTGTTATTTGAGTGTTCCCTTTATTTTTTTGAGCAGTGTAATAAATTCTAATTCATTTTACACATCTTTTCCATATGGGAGAGTGTGTGGTTTGGGAACTTGAATATATATATATATATATATATATATATATATATATATATATATTTTATTTATTATTTTTTTTTTTTTGCATTTTGAAGATGTAGTTCTTTTGCCATCTTCAAACCATGGCCTTCCACCTGCACTGCAGCAGTTCACCAGTCTGAACTTGTTTTACAACCAAAATAATGCATTGGGGTTAGTCTTTGCCTAGGGCTGAGGAGATCAAGTATTTAGGTCTCTTTTTCACAAGTGTAGGTAGGATGAAGTGGAAGATGGCTAGATCGTCTGTTGTAGTTGTAGTAAGTTAAAAAAAAAAAACTCACTTTGTCTTTGTTCCAACCCTCACGTATGGGTTTCTTTTAGACACTGCAGAGGTGTTTCTTTCCAAGGTGGTTTTGTCATCTGATGGGGATTTTTCCCAGGTGCCTCCCTAGGTTGCTCTTTTCTGTGCCAATGAGAGAAAACCAGGGGGCAGACCAATAACTCACAGGAGAGACTATATATACTTTATGTCCTGGGAACACCTTGGGAACCCCAAGAATGAGTGTGTGGAGAAATTGATGTTTGTTGCATGTTTTTCTGTCCATGAACCGTTACCTCCATGTAGTTGATATCAGCTACGATGAAGACGGTGATGAATGGATGCAAGGACAGATCAATACGTTTAGAATAATCCCACAAGTACACCCACAAAGTTGGAAAAACATTTCTAAGACACGTTCAATTTGTTATTGTGGTTTAAGTTACACAGTGATATTTTTGGAAGAGATCTTTTCAGACAATGTGCACATCAACATCCGTCAAGAATTAATCTAATTATCACAACAATTTCATGACGTATAAAATATTTGATTTCAACTTTATGTGCAACACCATACATTAAATGTAAGTTTTATGTCTTCAATCTGCATTGATGAACTTCATTGCGGTATCTGGTGTTTAACCCTCTAGAGATCTTAAAAGAAATTAAACAAGAACTACTATAGAAATACATTCCCATACCTGACCCAAAATAGTTTATTGTCTTTATGGGTAGAATTTTATTTTCATTTATCTGAAACTACCACTATGTTAAACTGTGACTTATCAGCTGGAAAATGTAAAAAAGTTAAAGCTCATCATTAATTGGTTAAATTAGTTATGCATTTTTCTGCTGTGTGCTGGGAACATTTAATCATTTACTCTTTTTTTTATGTAAGAGATTTATGTTTTTAAAATAAGGATTCTATTGAACAAGTTGAAAGTAGCGACAACAGTGGACACTCTTAAAGCTTTTATGACCTTCAATGATTCATTGTATATTTAAAAATCCCCATAAACCACCCAACCAAATGACAGGTGAAAAACTTCAGGACAACACGGTCGCAGGTCACACAGGATTCCTCAGAGCAACACAAGCTCAATGGGTGTTTTTTTTTTCTCTCTTTTTATTTCAGAAATTAGGCAAGTTGCCAAACCAACAGAGGAAAAAAGGATCTATGCAGATCTCATTAGCCCCATATGATGACAGACGTAAGACCAAATGATTAATGACCAGCCAAAGAAGCTGGAAAATTATTGATGTGACCTTTAGAAATGCCTCTGCTCAGGAGTGGACAAAACGACTTGACTTCTGTTGAAATTATCCAATCAGATATGTCCATGACATCCTCTAAAGTCTTCATGTCTGCTATGTTCCCCTGTCTTTAATGCTTTTCAGGAAACCCATTACAATTTAATGTGCTTCCTCCTTCCAATGAATATAAAGGATATGCATTAAAATCACTATGTGCACTCGGATATCTCATGCAGGAAAATGCATAATTCAGACTGTATAACAGAATTCTGTCTGTATTCAGATGTACTTATGTGTATAAGAGACTTTTAATGAAATCACAGATGAACAGTCATCTGCCAATGGGATTTTATGGGTGCAAGCCTTGCAGGGAAAACGTGAAAGTCAATAACAGTAGACTGTGTCATCTTAGATGATGAGGTTTTAATGATGGAAAGCCATCAAGTCACCTTTCCACAAACCCCAGAGATAAAGGACCACCAGCAGTGAGCAAGGACAGTGAAGGAATTAATTCAACATTTAGAAAGTGCGTGCGTGTGTGTGTGCGTGTGTGTATTCATGAGTGAGTGCAGTGTATTCAGAGGAATGTGGACAAAGGCTGATCATAAAAAAGGCGGAGAGACAAGAATGGAGAATGTGGAAAAAAAAAGATTATTCATGAACTGCTTGTCTTTGTGCATTTAACATTTAAAGTGAACTCTGCAGTAAAAAATGAAAAATATTGCAGTTTCATTTTGCAATAACACTTTAACAGAAAGTGGTGACAAAATAAGTACAAAGAAAGAGGTGCCACACATGAAAAGAAAAAAAGCAAAAGGGCAAAAACCAATGGAAGATGGACAGAAAAACACCAGAAATCAGAGGAGGACAGATGGTAGATTGAGGGACCAAAATGCCAGAAGAGATGACTAAACAGCAAAACGCATCAATGAAGGAGGCATGGATGGTGGGAGCAACAATAAAAGCCACTGCATTTTAATGCTTTGAACAAATGCAGATATTTGCATCTGGGAATATTTTTGTACATCACTGACTGTCCATTATTAATCAGGAGATCCCGCTGTCCAATCCATTTACAACACAGGTACATGCTGAGCTGTCGCATTCATTTTTAATATTGCAATCTCAAACTTGCACATATAAATCGTGTTAGATGACTGTTCACCAAATATGAGTAGATAAAGCAGATTGAGAATTTTAAATTCTTTGGTACAACTATGGATAACAGACGTTCTATAAAATTCGACATAGTTTACACCATATTAAAGAGTCAAGACAACTCCCTCTTTTGAAGAAACTGAAAAGGTTTAATGCCAGAAAACTAATGTCAACAAGTAATTTATTGAAAGTTTAATATTAGATATAGCTACTATAACCTTTCAGTTGATGATCAAATTAAGTTTAGACAAAAGCCACTTCAGCCTAAATGTAATGTCCTAAATCTGGCAGAAAACTTCACGGTACCATTAAGATGGAAAAACTGACTTTTTAACGAGAACATTCGTCCCACAAGGATATACTGAAGTTATTGTTTCACCAAATGAGAATACAGTATTTACCATATTTTCCGCACTAGAAGGCACACCGGATTATAAGGCACACCTTCAATGAAAGGCCTATTTTAAAACTTTTTTTCATATATAAGGCGCACCGGGTTATAAGGCACATAGAATAGATGCTACAGTGGAGGCTGGAGTTACGTTATGCATCCACTAGATGGAGCTGCACTAAGGCGAATGTCAACAAAACAGACTCTGGTCGGTTAGGAGAGCCTTCCGCGACTGGGCCGGGGCGTGGCCGGACGATGGTCACCCTTCTCCGTTCGCACACAGCATGTTTGTGGAGAACGTGGTGCTAAATTACCTGCAGACGACCTGATTATCAGGTCAGTAGGTAGATAGGTCAGTCAAACTTTATTAATAAACCAGCGTTCTGACAACTATCCCAGCATGCACCGTGTGCTTCCTCTTCTATGGGCGAAAATGAAGTCGGCGGCTGCTTACCGTAGTTGCTAGACCTGTTGTGGCTCAATATTGGTCCATAAATAAGGCGCACCGGATTATAAGGCGCACTGTCAGCTTTTGAGGAAATTGAAGGTTTTTAGGTGCGCCTTATAGTGTGGAAAATATGGTATTTATTTTTTTGGCATCTTTTCAATATAAATGGCCGTGTATGCGTGTGTAAATGTGTACGTATCGGATGATGCATTTAATTTTTGCTAGGTAGTTTGTGCATATCGGGTTTTATTCATATGGTGTTTTCTTGCTAGATCTTGTAAAAAATTAATTTAATGAACACTAGTGTAACTCATACTATGTTGAATATTTTAAAAGATCAAGTTTTTTTTTTTTTTGGAGGGAATTAACAATGGTTCAAAATATTGGTATTGAAATCATTTCTTCCACTCTCTTCCCAACAGCTCTCACCCTGTGTCTGAGACGAAGCAGAGCTAATTAACTCCAGAATAAATGTCAAGGTTCAACAGAAAAGGTCTTGTTCATACGGATTATAAGGGAGGCACGTAATGTGTACAGTTCTCACTGCACTCTGAATATAATACAGTTGAAGAAAGAGGACAGCTGAAAAATGCTGCGTTTGAAAAACTCAGTCTGCTCGTTTGTTCTGAGAACAGATCGCAAAAGGGTGTCTCTCCATATTGAATTAAAGAAGGACACAACACATACATGTTTTTATACGCAACAAGAATAAAATGATTGGCCAAAAGTAAAAAAAAAAAAAACATGGGAGGAATCCATGGTTCAGACTAAAACCCCTCATGGTGGAGATTGTTTAATTAATATTTAAAATGGCTTGTTGATGCAACTACTTTGTCAATCATAAATAATGTTTCAGGTAAGAAATTGCATATTGGTGTTTACCAGCTACCATCTTTGTCCGTCTAAAACATATGCGATGGCTACTTCAAGTCAAGCTGGACCTTCAACCAGAGTAACCAGATTATCTTTCTCTGTTATTCCTGAATGGTTGATAGCTTGGTCAGCACTAATATTGGTCTCTACAATGTATGCAAATGATATGTGGCTCTGAAGCCGTAGGCCCCACACATGCACCTGCGGCCACCAAGCTGGTAAATAAATTAAACTGAAACACAGTGAAAGCAAAACGACAACAACAAAAAAAAAAGTCAACATGAACCTTGGTTGAGTTACTTATCAATTCATTTTAGCTTCACTTTCAATGTATAGTTTTGTTTCGGCATCAATTTTAATATTTCTAGTCACAATTATAAATGCCAATTTTTCTTTTGTTTTATTTTGAGCCATCATTCCTTCACCCTGCTCAATGTAAAGACATATGTGCAATGCAATCAAACCTCTCCGATTCCAAGAAGACATTTATAATGTTTGTTACTGAGAGTTATGGTGATCTATTGAGAGGTTGTAAACTTTACTTGTAGTGTATTTTTATTAAGCCATTCCCGTGTCAGTTTCCCAGGGGGCAATGTCTTTATTGACGAGTGATACGGGAGCGATACGTCTTACCCTTCAATATAATGGAAGGCCTATGGGGACATAGCATTGTGTTTTCCTGCCACGAACACGCGCCATCATATTTCTGATGCTGTGAAATGAGTGCAGGTCCCAGCTGTGTTGCATAAAGATCTCTGTCTCACCATTCATCTTTTCCCTTTCATTCAACATAAAAAAAATGCATCAAAAGACTTGAGCTCCAAAAAAAATAAATAAATAAATAACCAAGTGCTTGGTGAGATTTTAAGAGCATATGCTGAATAGTGAGGACTTCAAATTTTCTAAATGGCTTTAAGAGATGCACAAACCTTTGAAGGAGCCAACATGGACTCAGCCATGCTGGTTAATGTGATGCTCCAAGTGGTTCTTAATCAAAAGAAACTGTCAATGTTTTGCTCCACGCCCACAATTTTTAGGCCAGAGCATCAAAACCCTATTGTAACGTTTTCTCCTTTGACAAAATGCATCATTTTGATGGCGTACACACACACACACACACACACACACACACACACACATATATATGAAAACTCAAACTGTACCCAAAATTGTTCCCCATGTGAAATTTTGGCATTTTAATAGAATTAAATGCGGGTGAGGCCAAACCGCTCTAAAGATATTTTTCAGATGGGATTTTCTTTTATTTTTTTTTTATTGATCGTTTAAGTTACCTGTGCATAAAGCTGAAAATCCCTGTGTGTCTGCATCAAATAATCAGGTGTGTGAATTGTAATCTGCTAAAATGACACATGGCCCACAGATTTTACAGTTTTAAAAATTGCTCGAAAAGACAGAAGATATTCTGTTGACACTAGCCCTGGCTCCACCACTCCCATCCCAGCCTGGACTGCATCTCCCTGGCCATCCCAGGCCCCTCAGGGCTGGATGTTTGCACCAGATTTGGAAAAATTCAACAGTCCGCAGACCCACGAGTAAATGAGAAAGTTCATTATGTCAGAACTCGGGAAATGTGTCTCCATCTCCCATTTTACTCAAACTCTTTCAGAAACCAAAAAAAAAAAAAAAAACACTTAAAGTGACCATTAGAAACTTTTTTTTTGCGAAACCAAGATTTTAATTTTTTTTTTTACCTTTCCAACTATTTCCAATGTGATGCTTCAAAATGTGCCTAAAGACACCTAGATGAAAACACAGCTACTGTTCAGGATATGTCGAGACATGTCTGCAGTTCATTTGGGTTGTGTGTGAGAAGAAGAGAACAGGGCTTCAAAGATAATAGTAAGGCTGGAAGATTTGGAGCACAGTAGCTCTGTTGTACCCCTCTGAGCTTTCAATGCCATCTGTCATCAAATTTATACTGAACATTTGGAAATGCTGGAAGGCATCTCAGAGTAATGATGTGGATTCTCTATGAAAAACTAAGAGTGGATAATGCCAGCCTCATTTCCTGTATAAATTACAAATAAAAGATGTAAAAGACAAGATGTCCACTTGATAACTGTATTTTTGTTTTAAAATGTAAATTTACTGTTTTACAGCAACACATCCCTTGTTGCTGTAAAACAACAGTCATCCCAACTGACTGTTGTTAAAGTATTTCCTTATAGAACTAAGAAAAATTATATATACAAGTTGGTCAAAAGCTTTACAAATATGGTAGAGATCAGAAATTACTTACAAAGTTCTTATTTTATTAATACAGACATTTTTTTTTTTGAAAGAAGCACAAGGCATTTGATCTGTAAACCTAGAAATCCATTTTTCCAGAGAGAGTTTATTGTATATTTAATATCCTTCAATTTAACAGAGTTATTTCAAGAAGAGGGCTTGAAAATGGTTCAAATTTTCAAAAGGACACACTTTCAAACCATCAATGACCAAAAAGTGTCAGCATGTTCTTCCATACAGCACATTGTTGCCTTTAACAACAATGTGGCAACTTTGTTCAATAAACTTGGTGGCGATTGTTAATGTAGTACAAGTGAGTAAGTAGGTGAGAATTATTATTAAAATATTGAGATGTTAAATGATTCCTAGCTATACTTTACTATTCCCACATTTTAAAATAAATTGATAGCTTGTATTTTTTAGTGTATCCTGATAAGCCCCCATTACTGTCAGATGTTGCTTACCAACATAACTTGGAGCATATTAAAGCTAAAGTAAAGGCAACGTATAAAGCATAATTTTCTCCTAGCTGCATCACAAAGTAATATATAGCTAAAACTGACAGAAGCTTTTAAAAATTAATTTGAAGAAAATTCACTTTGCACAGACTGTTAGTTGTACCATCATTCAATAACAAGTGTCACTGTTGACAAAAAACAAAATGACTAAAGCAATTGTCCATTCATTGCTTGTACCTACTATTAGAAAGCCTCGGTGAAGACAGTGAACATCGGGTCGGCGAAGCTAATAAATGGCTCGTCTTGCTCTTGTAAAAGGTCAGAGCTTTCATTATTTACGACACCGGATCTTTGTCATGGCTCAGTGACACTGACCTTGTGCAGGTCTCACATCCTTCCATCTTTCTATGCCCACGAGTGCGTAACTTTTCATTGTGTCTACACGCTTGATTACTGAAGGCTAACAATACACAAGAAAACATGTTTTTTTTCTACCCCTCAACGCATGTAAAAACAGTTTTGCACACAAATCTGCACAATTCTCACGAGTGACACTGGTTCAGGTAAACAGTCCCAGAAAAGCATACGTCTGGGACTGCAGCTCTTGCAGCTGTATTTCTCTATAGCAGACCAATGCTTTGTAAGTGAATTTCTGCAACAAAGAAAACTAATTGTTTACCTAAAATCAAACAGTTGTATTTTTACATTAATCCTATTGCTGGCGCCTGATCAAAGAACACCACTAATAATGGATGTAGCATTAGTTCTGCAACTTGAAAGAGTCAAAATAATTTTCAAAATGATCTCATGAGGACAGCTTGTGTGCTAAAACGGCTCAGAAAATCGATGTCATCGTTCACAGCTTCTCCTGTTGTTCACCGATTGGCCTGGTTGAATGTCCACTGGAGGAATCGTGATCAGTGGGAGAAAGTGCAGACTGTGCGAAGCGCGATCATTATCGAGCGAAACTGTGCAGGGTAACTAATTACCAGGCTAATTGTACGCAGAAGAAGGACTTACTGCCCCAAGACTACAAAAATAGAAGTGAGAATAGCGAGTCTACAGCCTCCTGACTCATTTATGGTAGATATTATAGATTCCACTGAAAGCCTGTACTGTACATATTTTAACAAAGAAAAATAATTTTTTCAAAATGTATACACAAGCATTTTAAACCAATTTTTACTAAGTTCAGTGTCATTCAGTCCTGAATTTCAACAACTTCACACTCTCTTTTGGTTCATGACCACCAATACCAGTAATGCAGTGCTTTGGCTAGATTGCTTTGGCTCGTTAAAGAACACAAGGTATCAATCATCCAAGCTGTCCCCACTCCATCTCCTTCCTCTGACTCCTGTTGATATATCATAATAATTTGGGGATTTGGCTAATGATACTGCTGAGACAAGCAATTCCTTCCCCCATCTGAAGCTGAACCCATCATTATGCACAAGGCCACCATGGTTCAATTCGTCTGAGTCTTTAATGCACAAAACCCTTGGTGTTGTTTTGATTTTAGACAAAACATGTCCTTAATGAGAAATCCCCTGCAGAGGCACTTTTTGGATTTATGCGTTGGATCCAAACTCCCTGCAACAATGAAAAATGATAAATCAGCATATAAATGACCGCATTATTGAGAGAGCTAAGAAAAGCATCAACCCACGAGTCCATTATTTTAATTGGACTTGCCCTCACTGGGGCATGCAATGGCTCAAGTCGCACTAGGGTCGAGTGGTGATAAATGGAAGGCCATGCCACGAATGCAGCCTTGGCCAATGATACGGCAGAACATGGGAACAACTGCTCTCTTTTGTTTACACTCACCTTGTAATTAATCAGTAGGGTGTAACGATGTTGGAAAAAAATATAGTAAGAGGATAAAGTGGAAAGAATGGAAGAACAGAAGAACAGTTTAAGCCCCTTAAGAAATCACCGCACTGGGAAATCCCAAGCAGCAAAGCAAGGTGCCACTGCATTTTTGAGATGATGTTGATAAAAAAGATCAAGGGTTTAATCGCTTTAAAATGGAGGTGCAACTGACTCAGTGATTAGAATCTTTGTTCCCACAGTTGAGTGTCAAATGATGACGTACTGCTTTAACAACTTGGGCCGTAAATCTTTCAAACACGCACGGATCTTTCCTGTTTTTAGTTCATGGTTTGTTGACTTGTTCTTATAATCCAGTGCATCCATGAACTTAGATACCTTAACTATACTATTAAAGTAGTAATATAGAATTAAATTATATTTTCCTGAGCTAATATTATAAAATATTTTCTTGAAAATGCATCTGAGAGTTAAGAAATATTTTTACTTAAAGCATTTTCACACAAATAAGCTAGTACCTACATGTGGCTCAAAATGAACCAAGGATTATGACCGGCTCTTATGCACCTTTTTGTTTTGCATTCTTATCTTATTGAGCAAGCACTTATAAGAATCAAAATATTTATTTTCTGTGCTCATATTTACTTATGAGATTGCAAACCAATTGTTTGAGATAATGCAATTATATGGAGTTGAACAGGAGGCACATCATTGTAAAGGAGCGTTGCAAATACAATATAACTAAGGCAAAGACTAGTTTAAAAATATACAACCACGCTTAGTTGCATATTTTTAAACCAAAGAACATAATATCTGAAAAATAAAGGTTGATGGTGTGAGTTTGATGTTTCGCTAAGCAGCTATTGTTCCAGCATGCCTTTGAAAAAAATTAACAGATCAACATATCAGACTTTGCAAAAATTTAAATGTTTAATTTTTAGTCACAAATGCACCATAGTAAGTTAGCTGACCCACTTCTACAATGATGTACAGACTCTACATTCAAACACACACACACACACACACACACAAAAATCTAATGAAAATAAACTTACTTAAATTGCTTTATTGTTTGCATATAGTCATGAGAACAAGCAGATGTGCAGAGTATTTGCCCCCGGAGCAAAACGGTCTACAGTCCACTGGGGGAGACCGAAATAGAAGATGAACAAGGCGACAGCATGATGTAGTACCAATTAATAAGGTGATAAAGTCATTTTACACTCTAACTGTCAGTTCATCATCGCCATCTTGCATGCACAAAAGTCGCCTGTGATGGTTATGAAAAACTACACACACAGCTGATCATAAGTTCACTCCATCGACTGTAAGTGAAAGATGGATGTAGCCATGACAGGATTACCTTCGCTATAAAGCTGAGTTCAGCAGCTGACTCTGCCAGCAGTTGTTCCCAGACAATAAATGGAGTTATGGTAACGTTGACATTAAATAAGTATTTGTTCCAAATGTATGTTACACTAAAGCTATGTTTTTTTTCATAAACAAGAAATGCAACATGGTGACTTTTCCTATGAGATTTGTTCTTCTGACAAAGTTAGAAAAAGAAATATTGATAGGAATATGATGGGTGTCTTAGCCATACAATATTCTCCCATTTCAGCTATGCGTAGCTGCGGTGAATGAAAGTGGCTTATTCCATCACTTTTCATGCTTAAACTTGTTTGTGTATTTTCTTTCAGCATGTATTTACAATCGTCTCCCAAGTTGGCTATGAGATTCTTAAGATCACAAAGCACAAACAATCAAATTGAAGACCAACATAATGACAAAATATACTTAAAGTTAGCTTAGCTGAAAATGTAAGTTAAATATAAACAGATGTAACTTCTGTATTTTTTCACCATAATTACAAAACTGCCAGCCCAATATATGAAATTAACAGTTATTTTAAACAATTACGAAATGTCTGTTTTTAGGCAAAGTCTAAGGAAATGTACCATTTCCCTTGACAAAGGACATGATAGGAGATTTTTACCAGGTGGATTCACACAAATTGTCAACCAGTCATATTAACACAGGTGGAAAGCTGGTGTTAGCTTGTCAAAGTAAATCTCAGCCTACCACTTCTGCAAACTCTTTCCTTGGTAAAGATGCTTGTTAAAATGAAGATGCACACTTACTGAAGGTTTTTTTTTTTTGTCACTGTAGTTCTTAAATAATGAATTACAATGGCTTACATTTTAGTCAAAGTGTTTGAATATTATAGCAAACTTCTAAAACACATTTTCTTGGCGAAGGAGAAGATCCCATGGAAACACTGCAGGGAACCAAAGCTTGGTCCTTGATTAAAAAAAAAAAAAAAAAAAACACAGATTTGTGATGCTAATGAAATGTGTGGATGCTTTAAGGTTGTTGGACTGAACTACCCATAATCATTCTGATTGTGACAACTTTATATCCATCTATCTATATGTGTGTGTGAATTTTAAGTAGCTTAAATAGATGATTGCATTCATTTTATATTAAATTGTTTTGTCATTTATTTATTATTTCCCTGAATGCAAAAACAGTTGAGATAAAAGAAAGTCATTTCTTGATGGATGAATAAGTAAATAAACAAACCAGTAAAAGAAGAATTTCAGAAGCAAAAAAAGGAACTGAAAGAAAAAATAATAATTTAATTGACATGCCCTAAATCACATATGCATCACATGTGACATTTTAAAGTTCATTTCACAAAGTTAAGAATAGATAGATCTACAACAAGCCAATTTATTTTGGTATTATTTATAATCAAGACAAATATTGTGCAAAAAGTATGCTTGTAATAAGTTTTTCTGTTACAGGGTCTTTTAATTTTAACAACATAAAAGCAGGGAAATACTTCACTAAGTAACTGGCTATACAAAGTAAAATGCAGCAGTAAATAAACAAAGGTAAAAATGTATCTGAATGTAATTTATGGCCACCAACTGAAACCAACACTATTGAAAATGTATGAGTCAAAAATGATGTGTATGGAAATGCAATAAGTAAATCAAAAAAAGGTAGCTGAGACTAGGAGTAGTAGTAGATACAAGTAGCTGAAAGCCGTATTAATCTAAAGTCAAACATTAAGTAAACTGAAGAACAAACTTTATTAGGTTTTTTTCTCTCGTTCTTCAAATGAAGAAGCTGAGAAAACCTAATGAGGAGGTGTGACATGGAACATTACAGGCGAAATCGTGATGAAGGTAATTGATACGTATGGCTTTGATCAGATGATTAATACACCCAAACTCTGTGTCTGTTTGTTAAACGAATGCATCAGTTCCGTGTTACAAGCAATTCATTGTCGAATAAATCTTGACGCGTTTAAACTAGTCCGTCTGCAGGGACTGGAGGAAGACTATAGGGGAAGGCAATTCAAACATGAACCGCACATGCTCAGTTGCCATTTGATTAATTAAAATCTCTGCACATATGAAAGGGGACATAATACACTTACCCTGACATCTATAGTCTGTATTTAGCCCACAGTGCCAGGTCTATAAATATAATACTTTCTGATTTACTGATTTTTGGAAGGGTTTGGGCAGCCTAACATTATTCAGACAATGTCTCCTCCTTTGTGTCAGTAAAACTATAGCTGCTCATGCTTTTCCACGAGCATTTTCATCTCCTAGACTGTCTTGAAATTTAATTTCCATCAGGCTTCATACCATCTCAGTAAAACCGAAATGTACTAATAAAGCTCCAGCTTGGCTGTTTATGTGTCTCAGGGGCATATGGACGTTAATATTTAAAATTATGGCTTAAATAAACAAGAAGAAACAAACTATGCAAAACAAACCCTCCGGGTTTTTTACTGCAAAATTCCAACGTAAAGTAGAGTAAATAGAAACTGGGAATCGTTTTGATTTGAAATTATAAACGTGGCAATTAATGGAACCGTTTTATCACAGGACTCAAAGAGAGGCATATAAAAATGGAAAACACAAGAAACGTTCCGATTCTGCTTTTCATGCTTTTCGTTTGATAGTTACCCTTAAAAAGCGGCGCCATCATTCATACCAGTTTATTGAACAAACAATTTATCTTAGCATCGCAAATATGGAAGCATGGCACAGCTTTATAACAGAGCTGTTCTTCAACGATGAGACAATACATTCATCCACAATTTAACGCACTAGAGAAATGTATAATGAGTGAAGCAGTAGCAGTCACTGATAAATATTTAGTAATTTGAGTGAGGCTTCAATTCAGCATTCAGATTTAATGAACAGCAATGCTCATGGAGCTAAATGACCGAGTTTGATCATTCCCAAAAAAAAAATGGTCTAAAATGACAAATTCTGTGCCTGTTCCCTCAGTTTGTCCTTTCCCGCATGTGTATGCTACATCTTGCAAAAATAAACAGTCACATTTTGTCACTTTACAACAACAAAATTTGTAGGACATGATAGACCAGTGAAGTATTGCTTACCACTGAAACAGAAGGACTGGGATGAATGGTTTTTAAAACTGTATTTTTAAATAATCATTTGAGAAAAAAGGGGGTGTGCATTTGTATTCTGCCCCACTGTTTCAATACTTTTCAAAACCACATTCACTGGAATGACAGCTGCAGGTCTTTTGGGGCGCGTCTCCCACCAGCTTCGTACATCTAGGAACTCAATATTTGTCCATCTTTCTTTACAAAGCAATTAATAATGATTATACTCTTAAATGTGTTTACATCGAAATCACCCCATTCGCCATCTGTTCTGAATGTTGATTTTTTCCTATCCTGCTGGAAGATCAACATTTCAAAACTTCATTAAAGAGATGCTTTTTCTTCAACACCGAAGAGCTGACGCTTTGAAAATGGAAAATCTTTTTTGTTTTCTTTAAGCAGACCATTGTAACAACACCCCTTACTTGCCCCAAGGTCTCAAACCTTCCTAATATGGCAAACTACGAAAATAAAAGCTCCACATATTGACAAACTGTCAAGCATTTTGCCATCTTTAGGCAATTTACAATTCACTGAAGTGCGAGTCGGACACCGAAACTCCACACAGTGAAACGGTAAGCAGCGCAGATAAAATAAGATCCGACTGCATGACTCAGTTCATTTTCAGCACAGCCTGAGGTATATTTCCTCACAGTTTATCACGCATGTAGCTTTATTTGATATAGCAAGATAAGATCCAAGCCCCTTTCTCCCTGCAAGTAAGCACATGTAAATAATTTACACAAAGACAGGCATTGACAAAATATCTGTGCATATTTTCACACACCTGTTTCAGTTCACGAGTGGTGCCTCCATCGAGGCAGTGTTCCAGACACACGGGCCAGAATTTCCGATCAGTCAGGCAAAGAATATGCTTCTAAGAAAGTGAAAGTGTTTATTTTAACTTGAAGGAAAGTCTGAGTGGTCAACCAGGAGTAGAGGCTGAAAAACCTGCACCTGTTAGTGTCTCCAAGCTGGGGGATGCTACAACAAGAGCAGCGATACAATAGAAAGCAGAGAGGGCAGTGAGACATAAAGCCAAAGGGAAAAAAAAATTAAAATACAGGTGGAGATGTAGAGGTGGAGGGATGAGTAGCTCGCCCTTGTACTTTCCTCCATCTCTCTGTTGTATGCTTGTAGATCACAACAGCATGATCAAGGCCTAACTTTATTATGGTGGCAGCTTTTGGCTGCAGTTGAAAAGACTGATCAATTTGGCTTCTTGCTCTGATGTAGCCCTTCCATGCTGCCCATGACTCCACGAAACATTCAGCTGCTTGGCAGCACCGAAGGCTTTGGCCGGCGCAGAAAACGAAGAAAAAAAAAGAAAAAAAAAAGGAAACGTAGCTTTCCAAAATGAGAACTGTAGCCCACTGAATGAGCTCATTTTCTGCCCTCTTGCACCATCTCATCTGCGATGCCTCAAAGCAGCTCTGACATATTTTCAAACACAGCCGAATGACGGATTCTTTGTAACACTAACAAATTCATAGAACGGAGGCTATAAAACAGGAGGGGGAATAAACAACGACGACTGTTCTCCAATTACGACATCAACGTAAATGTCTTTTCGCAGCGATGTTATCCAAGTACTTTCCGGTTTTTGACTGATTTGAAGGTGCAGAGCTGCTGAGCTCATAAAACCTAGATAGATGGTTCACGTCCAACTTATTTCTCATATCAGGCAAACAGCAGGTAACAAAAATAGCCAGCTGGTGTGGCTGTTTAACAGATTTTACAGACATTACAATAAAGCATCTTATTAAATGTTGCTTGCACATTATTGTGATTCACTTCTCCCTTTCTAGAGCCAAACAACTTTATTCTTTTTGCATCTAATGCCAACTGAGCTCAGTGTCACAAAGCTCCAGAGTCAAAGTCTTTCCGTTGCTAAAATATGATAAAAGGCTGCAGAAACACTCTCAGCTGAGCACAAACCATAAAAGAACATAAAAATATTTACACTTTTTTCATCTTTATAGAACCCAGCCAGAACACTTAAAAATGGAATGGCTCAGGTAATTTCAACTTTAAACAGCGACACACACACACACAACTCCAAAATGCAGCCAAGCTCACTCAGCTGTATTCAGCTCTGCTTTCTCTCCCTGTGCATCAGCCTCTCCACTTAACCCTCCACTTGTGATTCAGTTTATGACCACAGGGTGAACTAAATTGCCTCTCCCCTGACCATGCAGCGACAGCATCGGTAGGTGGTGAACTCTCTTCCTAACTTCAGTCTCAGCCTCAGGAAGAGACAGGAAGCAGAGGCGAGAAGATCGGGGACACAGTTGGTGTCAGAGAGCTGAGCTGTAGGAAAAAGCCAGCTGGATCTGTTCAGATGACTTGGCTGGGGTTGAGATATTACATGATTTGGCTGTCATTTCTTAAACACTGCCTTATTGAAATTCAGGACTGTTTTTTTAATCCCCTTTCTTGCAGGTGGGTTATAGATGTGTTTGATGGGTTTATGTCTGCCAGGGAAAGGCCAGTTCAGTGTACTGGTGGCTAGTCGTTTTAAATTTACATGGCATGTACTGTAGCTACCACAAAACATTCTAGCAGGAAAAATAAATTACCATGTTGCAAGCACAGAATAGTTGTTTTGTTGTTGCCGCCATTTACATTTCCTGTTTTCATAGCTTGTTTTCATGTTATCTAAAATTAGATTGTGTGCAATTAATGTGTTCATATCGACACCGAGAATTAATATTTCAGTTAATGAGCTACAAAAGAAGATAATGGTCAGGCAATAACAAGATGCCTGTTTCGTAGCTACCAACTACCACGTAAAATGCTCCGTTAGTAAATTTACACCGTGTCACAAAAAGGCATAATTTATGTTATTAGATAAGTTCGAGATGATTATTAAACAGCATGTTAGTTACCTAGTTGAATTTTAAAGTTGTACGATTGTCTTTTTTATGTAACCACAACAAAAACTGCAGACAGACATGAGACGTTAAGTTTGTTTGTTATTTGTTTGTGTTTTTTAAGGTCAATACATTTCAACTACAAAGGAATTTGTTATGCAGAGACTTGAATCTGCTTTGTTAGGATTTTTGGTTAATTTTATTTAATAAACAATCATTTGCATAAATACTTTTATCTGGACTAGCACAATGCCAGCAGAGACATGTAAAGCAAGAGAACTTTTATGTAATGGTGTTGTGTGAGCCTCGACAGTAATTAGTGCAGCCTAATGTAGCCTCGCCACTTAAATCAATGCCGTCTTGCTTTAGTTTCCAACGTGATTATGAATCTTGCTCTTGGCTTGCGTATTCCCGTCTCTCTAGCACAAACTGGATTTTAATGCACTGCATGTGCACAGCGTCACAAAGAAAACTTTTTTTTTTTTTTAATCAACACTTGTCATTTCAAAAAGTTGTCCTTTAGGACAGTAAATACTTTTGCACTTGTCCATTTGTGAGTGTGGTTTATACCTTTCAAGCAGTGGGTGTCCAGACTAACCAGTCACCGTCACCCGGCCTCTTTCCAAAACACACACACACTTCAACCTCCAGCACCCTTCATCTGAGCTCCGACACCTGTTCCCATGGTAACACTATCAATAGGAGACTGACCAGGGTCAGAGAGCGTCTCTATGGCTGCCTCTGTCTTCTCTTTGAACAAGTCCTACCATTTGTGTTGCCGTCTCACAGGATACCAGTTTAACCCTCAACATCCCCAAATTAGCCCTTAGCTTGTTCCGGGCATTTCTTAAGCTTTGTCATTTATTTTATTTTCTGTTAAGTTTGTGTCAAATATGAAAAAAAATATATATAAGTATATATGAATATATAATATTTAAATTTCCCTAGCATGTACAACTGTAGTTGATTTTAGAAACTAAACACAAGGACGGACATTTTTTTTCATTGTTTCAAAGTAATAAACTATGATAGAAAAAATGCAAAGTGTTGTTTGGGCTGCTCACCCCAACTACTAAAAAGGGAGCGCATCAATCCCAATCCTGCAATGACAACCAGGACACAGGAGCCAGTGCCATCTTTTGTGATATGCAAAACATGCAACGTAAATCTCGAGTTGGTTAGGCATGTGTCAATAAGAGCGACTTCCTCTCTCTCTCTC
>NW_015113780.1:46753-108601 GCF_001443285.1 Poecilia latipinna
CATCCAACGAAAATCGCGGTTTGGTTAGGGATGTTTCAAAAAGAGGGACTCCCCCTCTCCCCCCAAAAAAAAAAAAAAAAAAAAAAGGTGTTTTGTCCTTCACTATTCTAAGCCTAATCCAGCTCCCAGAGGGATTCTGCTGACTTGATCTGAGTCGCACAATTTGCTGGAGAGAATGCCAATGACCGTCAGACAGACACCTGCTTGCGTGTCTGTGCCTTGGAACCCGTTGCATGGCCAAACCCTGCTGATTAGGATATTTCTGAGTCCAACGGTCTCTACAATTTCACAATATTTCAGCTCTTAAAGAGGGGGCCGGTGCTGCTACCAAGATATGAATTCGGCAGAAAATCTTCTTTGCTCCCTCTTATCTTCGCTTCCTGATGAAACATTTCTTCAAATTGACACCTAAAGTGTGTAAGAAATACAACCTTAATCTACATTTGTACGTATGTGAAGCAACTGTAAAAGGTCAAAGCTGTTTTCATTCTTTTCTAAAAAGCCAAAACAGTGTTTGTTAAGCAATGGATGGAGAAGAACATACATTTTTCCCTTTTAAATAAGCAATTTATTTTGCTTTTATCAATAATAAGACATGCAAATATGTTGATGAAATACTACAAATTCTTGGTTTTAACAGTAAATAAAGGGATTTTTTTTTTAGATTCTTAATGTAACTTCACTTGGTTTTAACATAAATCAATGTTTGCTTTCTTTTGGTGGAATACTTGTCTCGATCCACAACCGTTTGAGTTTTGGTTTTCTATTCTGTTTTGATATTTTCCTTCTTGTATGTTTATGTTTGACGGTTTTTGCCATATTCTGGTTTTCCATGTTTATTATTGCTAGAAAAGGATTTAATATTTTTAGGGTTGCATTTCGTTTTACATTTAATCTTTATTCAGAATTTAATCTTGTATAGTAAGTCACGATTTAACATTTTTTCTAGAAAATTGAAATGTGACAGCAGGTCTATTCATTAAATATCTAGAAGTGTGTTTCTAATTTGACATCAAGTGAGATTAGATATCAAAAATAATTTTATATTTTTAGTTTTTTTTTTTTTTTATAATTTGTTTTATTTTTTGGAATAATTGCAAAAATTTAATGGAACAGTATCAATAAAGTTTAAATGCCCCCCTTAAAGTGAACCAAAATGTGGGTCATAAATCTGACTAAAATCTTTTAAAATGCATATATTTGTAAAAACTTCTTCAACCAAGTTTAAGATCCATTCAGATTCATCTTGGGATAATTTGTTTGGCAAAATGCCACAACATAATTAAAAATAAAGACATTCTGAGGGCTGGAATAAAGTCATTTCTGAAAAAAGGCACATTAATTAATGACTCGTCACAGCTATTTCAGGTTCTTATGGAAGCAGAAAGAAACCCATCAACCCGCTTCAGAGGCCTGTCATGTAAAGTCATGCTATCAAACAATGTTCTGTAGTACGTGTTGATTATCCATCATGTGAAGACTCAGATGTTTCGATGACATGACTACCTCGTTCCCTGACGGATGCCGGACGAAAACAGAGCCGTGTCACCCCCAGAGGAGCTTAACGATCCACAAGAATGCGGATGCATCCACACAGGCAAACGGCGAAACAAAAGCCCCGGCACCGCGCGCAGAAACAGTAGCTTATTGATCACTGTCAGATTCATCTATAGACTGGAAACAAGCCTCTAAGCAACATGAAAATTAGGACACTGATGGTCTGTTCGTTAGCACAGTCAGGAACGACACCCGGCCACACACAGACATTCACCACTCTGTGCCTCATTTTGGCACATTTACACACTTCCACACAGATCGCCAATACCCTCCAAACACACAAATACAGACTGAGTAATTGACTGATATGGAACAGTGAACAAGGAGTTCTTGTCTGCTTTTTGAATTATGTCTGGTGCCGAACAACCAAGTCTCTGGTGAGAAATACAGTGTGAGTGTCTGAGGGAGAAAGACACACAATGGGAAGAAAGAGTGAAGCGTAGCAACTCAAAAAGACTCTGGCAGAAAGGAGTGAACTGTGTGAACTCCATCCCCAGGTTTGCCCACAGACAACACAGGAGCCAAACTGGTCAAACAAACCATAAAATAAGAACGTACAATTGCTCAGCGACGCAACTGGTCTAAGCCAAAGTGGAACCAAAGGCACTACAGTTGCCTGGACGAGACATCCAGATTTTTCTGGGGTGGTAGGTGGATGGGACTGCCTGGCAGACTTCGAAGGACATTAATTGTGTTGGTCGGTGTGACGAAAGACACCAGACAAAGGGAGACAAAAACAGAAGGCAAGGAGTTAAGGATTGAATGGGGGGGAGAAAAAAAGGCATAAAATGAGGACAAAATGCTGACTCTGAGACCGACACAGATCTCCTAGGAGATCCAGGGTGCAGTGTTTATAGTCATCAGTTTCAACAGGTCAAACTTGCGTTCAAGTATTTTAATATTAAGGAAAAACATGTTCAAACTTTTCTATGTTAATGTAGTCATTACATTTCTTTTTTATTATATTCCTTCATACCGCTTAACTAAATGCACCGCACTTGTGCAGCGCTTCATCTAGTCCAGAGGACTCCAAAGCACTTTACACTATATCCAGTCAACCACACTCACATGCTACAAATACAGCTTCACGATGTAAGTGATGAATCCAACTTTTTTTTTCCCCATTGCAAAAGCACTTCACTACACAAAGTACACCACCGCTGATAAAGGCAATAACTAAAACTTTAAAAAAGCTACTGAAGGCTTAATAAGCAACAGATAAAAAAGCAAAATGTTTTGCAGAACATACTACTTGGACTTCTTTACATTTTTTACATTACAACCACATGCTGCAATGTATTTTATTATGATGTTATTAAAATGTTACATGTTTAATGGATGGAAAATAAAAGTCTGAAATTGATGGTGTGCGTTTTTTTACTTTTATTCACAACCTGTCTGACTAACACAGGAATACTGTCAGTTGAATTTTAGTCTTGTCTGACCTTCTTCCACATGTTGCTGTTGCTTTTGCCTTTCTTCCATAAAGCTCAGATTTGGGGAATGCACGACTCACCCACTTTTGATATGGATCTCTGAAATTCCTCTGCTGCTACCAAGGGCCTCCTGGCTGCTTCTCTGATTAATGATGTACTTATCCCCACCTGTCGGTTCAGGAGGAGAACAATGTCTTGGTAGGTTTGTTCTTGTGCCATACTCTTTCCATTTGTCCATGACAGATCGGACAGCACTCGGATATGAAAACAACCTCCCAAGATTTGACCATCTCACCAACTCTGCTTTTGACTTCTCTCCTCTCTTAACTGTCTGATGTGTTTATTGGTCTTCGTGATGCTGTTTGTTCATTAAATGTTCTCCAACAAACTACTAAAGCCTTCATAAAGGCTGGCTGCATTAGATCTTAGGACTGGATGCTAATGTATTGGACGCATTTGCAAAATAAATTGATGCATTGCTCTGTATCAGTATTTCACATTAAATCACATTCAATCCTAATAAGTACAGATTGTTGGTGTAACTTGAGAGAACGTAAAAATATTCAAGAGATGCAGACAGTGGTTCAAATGGCATGAACCGCCATTTCTACCCCCAGTCACCAAAACAGATCTATTACAGCCTGTGGGTTTCCTGACATATTTAATTTAAACGTTTCTAAAAGTCTACATCTCAATCGTATTTTTTTTTTCCTTTGCAACCAACATGTTACCTTGACTGCTTTCAAATGTCATATGAGCAGCAAAACAGGGGAAAGGGATATGATCAGAAAGCTTTGGATGAAGGGGTTTGAGATGGAGTACACACACATTGAAGAAGATGGAGCATCAAGAATCTCTCTGTCCATAGCCATATACATGTTGCATCACTCGCTTTAACTGCTGAACTATTTTGTAAAATAAGACATTTCTTAAATATTTCTACCTTCTCACAGTTGGTCCATATTTTAACTCTAAAACAAACTAAATGCCTCTTTTCTATTGCCTTAATATGAACGTTCATTGTGGAATAAGGTCTAAAATCAAGTTTAAAACACCCTCAAGACAATAAACGTTTAATTGGCTGACTTCTCATTGAGTACTCAACTCGACTCTATTGCATCAAACAAATATGTCTAAATTATCCCGAAAGGACGACTCAAACACAATACCCCCACGCAGGTGATTTGCTCGAATAAGGAATTGCTACCAATAAACGCACAATGAGCCGGTTCCCACTCACTCAAGCTTATTGTCTCCTGAATGCCTCCTCCTTGGTTTCTTTTTCATCGTCTCTATAGAGCAAAGACCATTATACTGCTGTAGGTTTAAATAAGCTTTGGTTGCATACTTTTCACTATTGATAATAGCTTAAATGAGAAAACACACTGTGTTGAGTATCGGTTACTGCGCACTGCTTTTGATTTAAAAAAAATCTTATCCGGGTCAGATATGATCTAAATAAAAGCGTCTCATGGGTTAAGAATTTCATAAAAGACGAAGGCAGAAGTCCCTGAGTTCACAAAAGGTGAATACAGAATCTTTCATTTTCTGATAGTCTGAGATTTCACTCAATTTCAAGCATGACTAGCTCAATAAGATTCCTGCATCCATTTAAATATTTCTCCTGAAATAAAATTTATCCAATTTGTCTCGTGGCTTTTTGCCTCCATACCTCCATCTCACACTTGCTTGTGCCAACCAGCTAAAGTAGACTGAATTTCAAATGTGAAGTCTGGCAGTGAGAAAAAAGAAATATTTGTACTTTGGACAAGATATTTTTGGGGGTAATCCAGCATGACACACTTAATGTAAGAAATTTGGTATTTTGTCTTACAATCTTGCGCAGAATTGTATGACTTGTCGTTTGAAAAAGTTAGCTTCTGATTAATTTAAATTTGCATCACTCAAAAACTTGCTCATTTCACTTTATTAATGTATCAAACTGGTTACGGCTATGGCAAAGCTTTTAGGCCCCGTCAGCTATTCATGCCTCTCTTGGAGAAATACTTTGCTGTGCCAACAAAACAGCCATTTATTCACCATTTTCCCTGGCATTACTTTCCTCTGACCAAAGACGGTGCCGCCTCTGTAAAAACCACTGCTGTTTCTAGGCACACTGCCTGTCTGAGCAGCAACATGCAGCGAAACACAAAATCCATCCAGTCAACAATAGCACCTCTCTATAATCTGCTACATTCTCTATACTGGTCGTGTTGCTAATTGGAAATGAACTAGATAATGAGACCTTGTCCCAATCTGTAAAAGGGAATATTTCTGTTTCCCATTAAACAATGGTTTGGTACTGAGCCTGCAATGACAGTATTTGTGTGTGTATGTGTGCGCATGTGCGTGCGTGCGTGTGTGTGTATGTGCGGTTTTGCATGCATTCTTTCACACTCGTAATAAAAGAAAAAGGAGCAAGGAAAAAAGGCAGCTTGTGATACTTGTGATGGTTCTTAGTCTTATCTCAGTGCCCAGCTTTACTTTGACTACTTATTGCATGCACTGAGAGAAAAATGTCACATTTTTCACTTAGTGCATGAGAAAAATAAAACAAAACAAAAAAAACCAAAACCCGGATAAGCAAAAGTAATTATCTTTTGACACACACAGTTGTCAGTGAGTATTTATATATTTTGCCCAAAAAGGTAGGAAATAGGCTTAAAAATGGGTCTAAGATGCGTTTGTCGGCAGGTTAGATAGTGGCTCCATATAAATGGTTGAAAGAAAGCCAGGTGTAATCCAGGACAATGCCTGGTAGCCCAAATAATAACACTGACTGGGGAGCTTTACCAAATAAACTTAAAGTCTGCAGGATACACCTCCTTTTTCCAACATGTCTCTATCCATATTTTATTAACAAGGCTACCACTGTGAACTCTGATGTGGCTGAATAAAAATTTCAGAAACAAAATTTTTTAGACTTCATGCCTTTACTTTGCAAGTGTCAGTGCATGAACATTTTGTTTTTTTCAGTTTATACACTAGTAATGTAGTATGAAATAAATATCCAAGCATTCCAGTGTCTCAGAGTGCCAGTAAGGTTTTGTACCAATCCCAAACCCCTTCTACACAATACTTTGAGCTTTCTTTGTCTAGGGACCAAGGCAGCAAGACAAGTTCAAGTCAACCTGCAGCTATGACCGCTATGCATTGCAAGTTCTATCTCTGTTTTTTGTTGAACATTATGGGCTACCTATGACAATCTCTGGTTTAAAATATAAAATAGTTTGGTCAAACTTAAGCTATTCCAGCCATACTAACCACTCAAAGTGAATTTACTGAAGGTCCTTCAGAGATAAATTATCCAGATGGGGAAGTAGCACATCACCATGCACAACCTGATCATTGTCAAGACAATTATTCTTCTAAACACAGAGCCCCTCCCCCGTCCTCAGACCCCTTCCCACACACAATCTCACTCACTTGCATGTTTGTGAAAAAAAGATGTGTTGTTTCATCTTGTGAGCTGGAAGTATTGTTGCATCTGTATTTGAATAAGACGACAAATCTACCTTTTGTATAACTGTTGACTTACAGACTTCCTATCTGTAAATCAACTTGCAGATAAACCCTGTGGTAATGGGAAACTTTACAAGAATACATTTCTAAATTATTGACTAGTAGATTTCAAGCGAAATCAGGGTTCACCTAAGGAAAAACCAACTACAATTTACCCCAAAGTCCAAATGAAATGAAAAGCACTTTTTTTTTTGTTGTTGTTCCGTAATTTTACAGCGCATGCCATCCAAAACTAACAAAGCGCATAACAGTTTGTTTTTCAGCGAGTTGCTCTGATCTGTGTCCAGCAGGGATGATTAGAGTTATGTTCTTTTCCAGGTTTGGCATCTTGAATAAAGCTCCCTTGAAAACTAACTGCTAAATGTCACAAAGGAGGAGAAAAAGGGAGAAAATTTATGAGTATGAGAGGGACCAACAAACAGAGAGTGAGGGAGGATGAGAACAGAATACCTCATTGTGCAAAATCTCTCTGGGTGGACAGCCTTCGTAATGAGAAATGTTAACATTGCCAGACTTTTTTTTTTCTGTCTTATTAAAAAAATCATTATGCTCACACAAAAGAGTGTGCCTACAATCCATCCTACCAATCAATGTCCTTTACAAGGATGGCAGAACACAGAATAAATGTGTTCATACTCTTTAGTGAATGGCACTGGAAGATAGATGGATCCCCGTACCTGAAAAATAATTTGCTTCAATGGGAAATCATCATCTTGTGAGTGGGAGTGTGGTTTCTGAACAAGAAATTGTAAAGCTCCATCTGTCCTATTCCAAAAAGGTTTTTTATTTTATTTTTTTTAGGGTTACTGTTGCGTCTGTGTGGGTTACCCAGCTAAAATAATTTGTGGAAATATTGTCATTATCTTTGACCTCACGCAAATCAAACACAGAACTATCCAACAAAAAGTTTGCACCCTAAACAACTCTCAGATGTCATGCAAAACTGATCATGCCACTGCCTGAACACCAAGTCATTTTAGCTGGGCTGTGCGGCCATTTCTGGTTGAAAGGTTGGTATGTGTGCAAAACATTAGACTCCCCATGTTTGATCTTAAGCAAAGTCAACACTTTGTAAGACTGGAGGTGCCATTGGCAAGACATCTAAAGCTGATATTTAAAAACTTTAAAAATTATGACTACTGACGGCAAACACAAAAATGTAACTTTCAAGCGCATATCAGCTAAAAAAATGAATCATGTCCCGTAGTTTAGAGTCAGGTGTTAGCTATACGGTTAGACTCAATCAGAATATGTGTTCGTCAGTCAGATTAAAAGTACCCTTTGAAAATAACATCCTAAAAACAGGTATTAAAATTTAATTAAGCTCTGTATTAAAAATACTTTTTTATTGTCTGATGTAATATTGAAATTATAAATCTCATGCTTTTATTAGCTGTAAGTGGAAAATTACAATAACAGAAATAAAGCCGTTCAAGCATCCATCTGTGTGTAATTCATCTATATTATGTGTTTCACTTAACTATAAAGTTCCTAAAATAAAAGGATTCTTCTGTAATATTGTAATTTATTGAATGGCTCTGTATTAGTGATGACCTCTGGTGCTCAATCGCTGCACATCATAATCACCATCAAGTTTTGAGCCTTTTTTTGCTTCACATTACCTTGAATTTTTACTATGACCAGAAATGTTTTCAACCAATCACTAAGAATCATAAGTTGTGTGAAATGAGCTGATTCAACTCTGTTTTATACATAAGGGTTATAATTTAGACCTTTTTTTGTGGCTAAACAAGCAAAAGCTCGTTTCCAATGAAAATGGAAACAAGTACAAGTAGCGGATAGGAAAAAAAAAAAAAAAAAAAGAGTAAAACAGAAGCAAAACATCCAAAAGAAAAGCCGAGAGAAGCCTTTAAAAAGCCTGAATAACTATTAACTAGTATCAGCCTACAAAATTTTTAAAGTCTGAATCTATGCAAGTAAATTATGAACAATTGGCTCAGGGTTTTGCCTGGGTTTGATATTTAAATATTTTTGTATTGTTGAAACTGAAAATTAAAAAAGTCCTTCATAAAAAAACAAAACAAGATGGTCTGTTAAGTGTTTACACCAAGATTACATTTGAGAAAAAACAGGAAATTAGCTTGAACCAAATCTCTAATTACACACCCAGGATACAGTTTTCACTTAAGGTTTAAAAGCGAAGCTAAGCTTGAGTGGTGTGTGTGTGAGTGTGTGTGTATGTGTGGAGAACTAAACCACAATGTCACTGAAAGTTAATATGATTAAGAAAAAGCAATAAAAATTTTTTATCATTTAACGTGCACACAAATAAAGAGTCATGTTTATGTATTGCTTTGAGTTTGTGTTAAATGCAAAAACATAATCACATTACAATAATCTTTTAAGCTGTGATTGTGGTTATTACTCGCATGCCAGCATTTGAAAGCAATTAAGAAACTGTGAAATCTAATCATACAATTGATAAAGTGTTAGACTTTCACATGCTTAGGTAAGTTACCTGCTAAGGAGATACTGTAGTTGACACCTTCAGCCGATGACTCTCTATGATCTGTCACCTTTGCATGCTACCACAGTTACCAAGCAAATCTCACACAAAGTATATGTAGAACCAAACAAATCTTGATGTTGGCTACCATCTGTTGTGGAAACGCACCATGCACATTGTTGCACAGTGAAAGCCCCAAAGGCAAAGTGTGCTCTACTATCTATTAAACTGCAAATGTTAAGACTTAAGTATCATCTGCTCCTGGCCACTCAGATCTGCCAGGACTCTTGACTGTCATAATACTCATGCAGCACAATTTCTTGTGACCACAATAACTGTGTGTGCCAACACCGACGGTGACACTCCCATTCAAACAGTAACACCAACCATACAACAGAAAAAGAAAACCATGAATCATATCTCAAGATGAAGTTCTAAAGAAATGGTGTGCAGAGATCTGCGATTTTCCTCATTTATATAATTGTTCTCTGGGGGACAAGAGCACAAAAAAATTGCAATGTCAAGGTAAAAAAAAAAAAAAAAAAAAAAAGGTTTTTTTTCCCCCCCTTGTTTTCTTCTTCTTTTCTGAATAGACAGTACATTATCTCCTGCTATGAGATCTCCTGTTATTAAAATGTTTCTGAATACAGAAACATTTTCACACAGCGATATCCAGCTCCTCCCAACATGACACTTCATTTGGTGAAGCAACTGTGAGCTTCTATTATGACCTGTGGATGTGAATGCTTGGACGTGTTCTGGATTAAACACAGAATGGTTTATCCCACTTCAGCAAAGAAAGTCAACAGTATTTTCCCCCCAAATTTAAGCTAAATTGTCTTTGTTTCCTTCATAGCTTTTTATGGCAAGGGTTAGTGGAATATTCACCAGTTTTTACTTTTTACAGAAAAAGTGACATTTGCAAACTCTGGAACCCCAAGTTGCATGACTAGAGTAGTTACAGTAAGTGAAAATAGCTTGCAGCTTTTGTGGCAATCTAATGTGGGTGACAGTAATGAGTGGTGTGCACAATGCCTGTCAACAGAAATGTGCAGGCGAACAACACTGGCAGAGACAAAANTTTTTTTATAATTTGTTTTATTTTTTGGAATAATTGCAAAAATTTAATGGAACAGTATCAATAAAGTTTAAATGCCCCCCTTAAAGTGAACCAAAATGTGGGTCATAAATCTGACTAAAATCTTTTAAAATGCATATATTTGTAAAAACTTCTTCAACCAAGTTTAAGATCCATTCAGATTCATCTTGGGATAATTTGTTTGGCAAAATGCCACAACATAATTAAAAATAAAGACATTCTGAGGGCTGGAATAAAGTCATTTCTGAAAAAAGGCACATTAATTAATGACTCGTCACAGCTATTTCAGGTTCTTATGGAAGCAGAAAGAAACCCATCAACCCGCTTCAGAGGCCTGTCATGTAAAGTCATGCTATCAAACAATGTTCTGTAGTACGTGTTGATTATCCATCATGTGAAGACTCAGATGTTTCGATGACATGACTACCTCGTTCCCTGACGGATGCCGGACGAAAACAGAGCCGTGTCACCCCCAGAGGAGCTTAACGATCCACAAGAATGCGGATGCATCCACACAGGCAAACGGCGAAACAAAAGCCCCGGCACCGCGCGCAGAAACAGTAGCTTATTGATCACTGTCAGATTCATCTATAGACTGGAAACAAGCCTCTAAGCAACATGAAAATTAGGACACTGATGGTCTGTTCGTTAGCACAGTCAGGAACGACACCCGGCCACACACAGACATTCACCACTCTGTGCCTCATTTTGGCACATTTACACACTTCCACACAGATCGCCAATACCCTCCAAACACACAAATACAGACTGAGTAATTGACTGATATGGAACAGTGAACAAGGAGTTCTTGTCTGCTTTTTGAATTATGTCTGGTGCCGAACAACCAAGTCTCTGGTGAGAAATACAGTGTGAGTGTCTGAGGGAGAAAGACACACAATGGGAAGAAAGAGTGAAGCGTAGCAACTCAAAAAGACTCTGGCAGAAAGGAGTGAACTGTGTGAACTCCATCCCCAGGTTTGCCCACAGACAACACAGGAGCCAAACTGGTCAAACAAACCATAAAATAAGAACGTACAATTGCTCAGCGACGCAACTGGTCTAAGCCAAAGTGGAACCAAAGGCACTACAGTTGCCTGGACGAGACATCCAGATTTTTCTGGGGTGGTAGGTGGATGGGACTGCCTGGCAGACTTCGAAGGACATTAATTGTGTTGGTCGGTGTGACGAAAGACACCAGACAAAGGGAGACAAAAACAGAAGGCAAGGAGTTAAGGATTGAATGGGGGGGAGAAAAAAAGGCATAAAATGAGGACAAAATGCTGACTCTGAGACCGACACAGATCTCCTAGGAGATCCAGGGTGCAGTGTTTATAGTCATCAGTTTCAACAGGTCAAACTTGCGTTCAAGTATTTTAATATTAAGGAAAAACATGTTCAAACTTTTCTATGTTAATGTAGTCATTACATTTCTTTTTTATTATATTCCTTCATACCGCTTAACTAAATGCACCGCACTTGTGCAGCGCTTCATCTAGTCCAGAGGACTCCAAAGCACTTTACACTATATCCAGTCAACCACACTCACATGCTACAAATACAGCTTCACGATGTAAGTGATGAATCCAACTTTTTTTTTCCCCATTGCAAAAGCACTTCACTACACAAAGTACACCACCGCTGATAAAGGCAATAACTAAAACTTTAAAAAAGCTACTGAAGGCTTAATAAGCAACAGATAAAAAAGCAAAATGTTTTGCAGAACATACTACTTGGACTTCTTTACATTTTTTACATTACAACCACATGCTGCAATGTATTTTATTATGATGTTATTAAAATGTTACATGTTTAATGGATGGAAAATAAAAGTCTGAAATTGATGGTGTGCGTTTTTTTACTTTTATTCACAACCTGTCTGACTAACACAGGAATACTGTCAGTTGAATTTTAGTCTTGTCTGACCTTCTTCCACATGTTGCTGTTGCTTTTGCCTTTCTTCCATAAAGCTCAGATTTGGGGAATGCACGACTCACCCACTTTTGATATGGATCTCTGAAATTCCTCTGCTGCTACCAAGGGCCTCCTGGCTGCTTCTCTGATTAATGATGTACTTATCCCCACCTGTCGGTTCAGGAGGAGAACAATGTCTTGGTAGGTTTGTTCTTGTGCCATACTCTTTCCATTTGTCCATGACAGATCGGACAGCACTCGGATATGAAAACAACCTCCCAAGATTTGACCATCTCACCAACTCTGCTTTTGACTTCTCTCCTCTCTTAACTGTCTGATGTGTTTATTGGTCTTCGTGATGCTGTTTGTTCATTAAATGTTCTCCAACAAACTACTAAAGCCTTCATAAAGGCTGGCTGCATTAGATCTTAGGACTGGATGCTAATGTATTGGACGCATTTGCAAAATAAATTGATGCATTGCTCTGTATCAGTATTTCACATTAAATCACATTCAATCCTAATAAGTACAGATTGTTGGTGTAACTTGAGAGAACGTAAAAATATTCAAGAGATGCAGACAGTGGTTCAAATGGCATGAACCGCCATTTCTACCCCCAGTCACCAAAACAGATCTATTACAGCCTGTGGGTTTCCTGACATATTTAATTTAAACGTTTCTAAAAGTCTACATCTCAATCGTATTTTTTTTTTCCTTTGCAACCAACATGTTACCTTGACTGCTTTCAAATGTCATATGAGCAGCAAAACAGGGGAAAGGGATATGATCAGAAAGCTTTGGATGAAGGGGTTTGAGATGGAGTACACACACATTGAAGAAGATGGAGCATCAAGAATCTCTCTGTCCACAGCCATATACATGTTGCATCACTCGCTTTAACTGCTGAACTATTTTGTAAAATATGACATTTCTTAAATATTTCTACCTTCTCACAGTTGGTCCATATTTTAACTCTAAAACAAACTAAATGCCTCTTTTCTATTGCCTTAATATGAACGTTCATTGTGGAATAAGGTCTAAAATCAAGTTTAAAACACCCTCAAGACAATAAACGTTTAATTGGCTGACTTCTCATTGAGTACTCAACTCGACTCTATTGCATCAAACAAATATGTCTAAATTATCCCGAAAGGACGACTCAAACACAATACCCCCACGCAGGTGATTTGCTCGAATAAGGAATTGCTACCAATAAACGCACAATGAGCCGGTTCCCACTCACTCAAGCTTATTGTCTCCTGAATGCCTCCTCCTTGGTTTCTTTTTCATCGTCTCTATAGAGCAAAGACCATTATACTGCTGTAGGTTTAAATAAGCTTTGGTTGCATACTTTTCACTATTGATAATAGCTTAAATGAGAAAACACACTGTGTTGAGTATCGGTTACTGCGCACTGCTTTTGATTTAAAAAAAATCTTATCCGGGTCAGATATGATCTAAATAAAAGCGTCTCATGGGTTAAGAATTTCATAAAAGACGAAGGCAGAAGTCCCTGAGTTCACAAAAGGTGAATACAGAATCTTTCATTTTCTGATAGTCTGAGATTTCACTCAATTTCAAGCATGACTAGCTCAATAAGATTCCTGCATCCATTTAAATATTTCTCCTGAAATAAAATTTATCCAATTTGTCTCGTGGCTTTTTGCCTCCATACCTCCATCTCACACTTGCTTGTGCCAACCAGCTAAAGTAGACTGAATTTCAAATGTGAAGTCTGGCAGTGAGAAAAAAGAAATATTTGTACTTTGGACAAGATATTTTTGGGGGTAATCCAGCATGACACACTTAATGTAAGAAATTTGGTATTTTGTCTTACAATCTTGCGCAGAATTGTATGACTTGTCGTTTGAAAAAGTTAGCTTCTGATTAATTTAAATTTGCATCACTCAAAAACTTGCTCATTTCACTTTATTAATGTATCAAACTGGTTACGGCTATGGCAAAGCTTTTAGGCCCCGTCAGCTATTCATGCCTCTCTTGGAGAAATACTTTGCTGTGCCAACAAAACAGCCATTTATTCACCATTTTCCCTGGCATTACTTTCCTCTGACCAAAGACGGTGCCGCCTCTGTAAAAACCACTGCTGTTTCTAGGCACACTGCCTGTCTGAGCAGCAACATGCAGCGAAACACAAAATCCATCCAGTCAACAATAGCACCTCTCTATAATCTGCTACATTCTCTATACTGGTCGTGTTGCTAATTGGAAATGAACTAGATAATGAGACCTTGTCCCAATCTGTAAAAGGGAATATTTCTGTTTCCCATTAAACAATGGTTTGGTACTGAGCCTGCAATGACAGTATTTGTGTGTGTATGTGTGCGCATGTGCGTGCGTGCGTGTGTGTGTATGTGCGGTTTTGCATGCATTCTTTCACACTCGTAATAAAAGAAAAAGGAGCAAGGAAAAAAGGCAGCTTGTGATACTTGTGATGGTTCTTAGTCTTATCTCAGTGCCCAGCTTTACTTTGACTACTTATTGCATGCACTGAGAGAAAAATGTCACATTTTTCACTTAGTGCATGAGAAAAATAAAACAAAACAAAAAAAACCAAAACCCGGATAAGCAAAAGTAATTATCTTTTGACACACACAGTTGTCAGTGAGTATTTATATATTTTGCCCAAAAAGGTAGGAAATAGGCTTAAAAATGGGTCTAAGATGCGTTTGTCGGCAGGTTAGATAGTGGCTCCATATAAATGGTTGAAAGAAAGCCAGGTGTAATCCAGGACAATGCCTGGTAGCCCAAATAATAACACTGACTGGGGAGCTTTACCAAATAAACTTAAAGTCTGCAGGATACACCTCCTTTTTCCAACATGTCTCTATCCATATTTTATTAACAAGGCTACCACTGTGAACTCTGATGTGGCTGAATAAAAATTTCAGAAACAAAATTTTTTAGACTTCATGCCTTTACTTTGCAAGTGTCAGTGCATGAACATTTTGTTTTTTTCAGTTTATACACTAGTAATGTAGTATGAAATAAATATCCAAGCATTCCAGTGTCTCAGAGTGCCAGTAAGGTTTTGTACCAATCCCAAACCCCTTCTACACAATACTTTGAGCTTTCTTTGTCTAGGGACCAAGGCAGCAAGACAAGTTCAAGTCAACCTGCAGCTATGACCGCTATGCATTGCAAGTTCTATCTCTGTTTTTTGTTGAACATTATGGGCTACCTATGACAATCTCTGGTTTAAAATATAAAATAGTTTGGTCAAACTTAAGCTATTCCAGCCATACTAACCACTCAAAGTGAATTTACTGAAGGTCCTTCAGAGATAAATTATCCAGATGGGGAAGTAGCACATCACCATGCACAACCTGATCATTGTCAAGACAATTATTCTTCTAAACACAGAGCCCCTCCCCCGTCCTCAGACCCCTTCCCACACACAATCTCACTCACTTGCATGTTTGTGAAAAAAAGATGTGTTGTTTCATCTTGTGAGCTGGAAGTATTGTTGCATCTGTATTTGAATAAGACGACAAATCTACCTTTTGTATAACTGTTGACTTACAGACTTCCTATCTGTAAATCAACTTGCAGATAAACCCTGTGGTAATGGGAAACTTTACAAGAATACATTTCTAAATTATTGACTAGTAGATTTCAAGCGAAATCAGGGTTCACCTAAGGAAAAACCAACTACAATTTACCCCAAAGTCCAAATGAAATGAAAAGCACTTTTTTTTTTGTTGTTGTTCCGTAATTTTACAGCGCATGCCATCCAAAACTAACAAAGCGCATAACAGTTTGTTTTTCAGCGAGTTGCTCTGATCTGTGTCCAGCAGGGATGATTAGAGTTATGTTCTTTTCCAGGTTTGGCATCTTGAATAAAGCTCCCTTGAAAACTAACTGCTAAATGTCACAAAGGAGGAGAAAAAGGGAGAAAATTTATGAGTATGAGAGGGACCAACAAACAGAGAGTGAGGGAGGATGAGAACAGAATACCTCATTGTGCAAAATCTCTCTGGGTGGACAGCCTTCGTAATGAGAAATGTTAACATTGCCAGACTTTTTTTTTTCTGTCTTATTAAAAAAATCATTATGCTCACACAAAAGAGTGTGCCTACAATCCATCCTACCAATCAATGTCCTTTACAAGGATGGCAGAACACAGAATAAATGTGTTCATACTCTTTAGTGAATGGCACTGGAAGATAGATGGATCCCCGTACCTGAAAAATAATTTGCTTCAATGGGAAATCATCATCTTGTGAGTGGGAGTGTGGTTTCTGAACAAGAAATTGTAAAGCTCCATCTGTCCTATTCCAAAAAGGTTTTTTATTTTATTTTTTTTAGGGTTACTGTTGCGTCTGTGTGGGTTACCCAGCTAAAATAATTTGTGGAAATATTGTCATTATCTTTGACCTCACGCAAATCAAACACAGAACTATCCAACAAAAAGTTTGCACCCTAAACAACTCTCAGATGTCATGCAAAACTGATCATGCCACTGCCTGAACACCAAGTCATTTTAGCTGGGCTGTGCGGCCATTTCTGGTTGAAAGGTTGGTATGTGTGCAAAACATTAGACTCCCCATGTTTGATCTTAAGCAAAGTCAACACTTTGTAAGACTGGAGGTGCCATTGGCAAGACATCTAAAGCTGATATTTAAAAACTTTAAAAATTATGACTACTGACGGCAAACACAAAAATGTAACTTTCAAGCGCATATCAGCTAAAAAAATGAATCATGTCCCGTAGTTTAGAGTCAGGTGTTAGCTATACGGTTAGACTCAATCAGAATATGTGTTCGTCAGTCAGATTAAAAGTACCCTTTGAAAATAACATCCTAAAAACAGGTATTAAAATTTAATTAAGCTCTGTATTAAAAATACTTTTTTATTGTCTGATGTAATATTGAAATTATAAATCTCATGCTTTTATTAGCTGTAAGTGGAAAATTACAATAACAGAAATAAAGCCGTTCAAGCATCCATCTGTGTGTAATTCATCTATATTATGTGTTTCACTTAACTATAAAGTTCCTAAAATAAAAGGATTCTTCTGTAATATTGTAATTTATTGAATGGCTCTGTATTAGTGATGACCTCTGGTGCTCAATCGCTGCACATCATAATCACCATCAAGTTTTGAGCCTTTTTTTGCTTCACATTACCTTGAATTTTTACTATGACCAGAAATGTTTTCAACCAATCACTAAGAATCATAAGTTGTGTGAAATGAGCTGATTCAACTCTGTTTTATACATAAGGGTTATAATTTAGACCTTTTTTTGTGGCTAAACAAGCAAAAGCTCGTTTCCAATGAAAATGGAAACAAGTACAAGTAGCGGATAGGAAAAAAAAAAAAAAAAAAAGAGTAAAACAGAAGCAAAACATCCAAAAGAAAAGCCGAGAGAAGCCTTTAAAAAGCCTGAATAACTATTAACTAGTATCAGCCTACAAAATTTTTAAAGTCTGAATCTATGCAAGTAAATTATGAACAATTGGCTCAGGGTTTTGCCTGGGTTTGATATTTAAATATTTTTGTATTGTTGAAACTGAAAATTAAAAAAGTCCTTCATAAAAAAACAAAACAAGATGGTCTGTTAAGTGTTTACACCAAGATTACATTTGAGAAAAAACAGGAAATTAGCTTGAACCAAATCTCTAATTACACACCCAGGATACAGTTTTCACTTAAGGTTTAAAAGCGAAGCTAAGCTTGAGTGGTGTGTGTGTGAGTGTGTGTGTATGTGTGGAGAACTAAACCACAATGTCACTGAAAGTTAATATGATTAAGAAAAAGCAATAAAAATTTTTTATCATTTAACGTGCACACAAATAAAGAGTCATGTTTATGTATTGCTTTGAGTTTGTGTTAAATGCAAAAACATAATCACATTACAATAATCTTTTAAGCTGTGATTGTGGTTATTACTCGCATGCCAGCATTTGAAAGCAATTAAGAAACTGTGAAATCTAATCATACAATTGATAAAGTGTTAGACTTTCACATGCTTAGGTAAGTTACCTGCTAAGGAGATACTGTAGTTGACACCTTCAGCCGATGACTCTCTATGATCTGTCACCTTTGCATGCTACCACAGTTACCAAGCAAATCTCACACAAAGTATATGTAGAACCAAACAAATCTTGATGTTGGCTACCATCTGTTGTGGAAACGCACCATGCACATTGTTGCACAGTGAAAGCCCCAAAGGCAAAGTGTGCTCTACTATCTATTAAACTGCAAATGTTAAGACTTAAGTATCATCTGCTCCTGGCCACTCAGATCTGCCAGGACTCTTGACTGTCATAATACTCATGCAGCACAATTTCTTGTGACCACAATAACTGTGTGTGCCAACACCGACGGTGACACTCCCATTCAAACAGTAACACCAACCATACAACAGAAAAAGAAAACCATGAATCATATCTCAAGATGAAGTTCTAAAGAAATGGTGTGCAGAGATCTGCGATTTTCCTCATTTATATAATTGTTCTCTGTGGGACAAGAGCACAAAATAATTGCAATGTCAAGGTAAAAAAAAAAAAAAAAAAAAAAAGGTTTTTTTTCCCCCCCTTGTTTTCTTCTTCTTTTCTGAATAGACAGTACATTATCTCCTGCTATGAGATCTCCTGTTATTAAAATGTTTCTGAATACAGAAACATTTTCACACAGCGATATCCAGCTCCTCCCAACATGACACTTCATTTGGTGAAGCAACTGTGAGCTTCTATTATGACCTGTGGATGTGAATGCTTGGACGTGTTCTGGATTAAACACATAGAATGGTTTATCCCACTTCAGCAAAGAAAGTCAACAGTATTTTCCCCCCAAATTTAAGCTAAATTGTCTTTGTTTCCTTCATAGCTTTTTATGGCAAGGGTTAGTGGAATATTCACCAGTTTTTACTTTTTACAGAAAAAGTGACATTTGCAAACTCTGGAACCCCAAGTTGGATGACTAGAGTAGTTACAGTAAGTGAAAATAGCTTGCAGCTTTTGTGGCAATCTAATGTGGGTGACAGTAATGAGTGGTGTGCACAATGCCTGTCAACAGAAATGTGCAGGCGAACAACACTGGCAGAGACAAAAAAAAAAAAAAAAAAAAAAAAGGCATGGACAATAGCAGTACTGAATCCACATAATTTAGTTCTGGATTTATTCACTAATCACTAGCCTCACTCTTATTAGCATGTGCAAACCCCTTAGTCGTCACCCTCAAAACACTTACATGTTAGGCAATGAGGAAACCGGTATCCTAATGACTGTAAAAGCATGAATTGGTAAGGTGTTCAGAGTCTCACACAAAGACGTATCTCGCTCACAGTGTGCTACTATTTGAACATTTATTTTTAAAGTCTTGCGCGTCATGTTAAACTCAAACAGTCACAATCTGGGACACAGCTTTTGATGCGCTTCGATCTCTCTGTTGATTACACAGAGGAAGTCAGAGCGGAGGAAAATGACAGGAGTCAACAACACATGGAACATCGATGTGTCCAACCACCACTGTCTATTTAAGTGGAATCGACTTTTGCTCATTTCCCAAATTACGCATATCTGACTGGCCCAACGCTGCAGGGGCTACAGGAAGCACGGGGACACAGAGAAAGGTTCTCTCTCCCACACATGCTCTCTCCGTTTCTCCATTTCTCCGCAGGGAATCAATGATGTCTGCTTAATTATTGGGTGAATTTAATCAGCGCCCCAGCAGTACATACTGGCTTGTGACCCTGTAGCTGTCAGGAAGTCATTTGGTTTCAAGCAGTTAGTGGCTGAATACCACCACAATAATTAAAGGTACACCAATTTAATTGCTACAAAGGTGTAGAAGTAGCAAAAAAAAAAAAAACTGCCACCGCATTGTTGATGCTCTGTTCTCAGCTATTCGTGGACAGGCATTAGAGATCCACTGCTCATGTTAATTGTTTTTGTAACAAATGGCACAGAATCCCTTTGACCTAGATAGAAGTATATGTGGATGCATACCGCCATCTTTATGCACTTAAAATGAGTTCATTACCAGAGCTAACATACATTCTGGTATACACTGTGTACAAGTATACTTGTCAAAAGATTGCTTGCTGTGTAGTATGGTATTATGTTTCTAATTACTAATTTAGAGCTTAGGTAACTTTAAAACTAATCTCAGTAGCAATACATTATGTCTTGTTTGCTTTGGACTATTTTTGAATATTTTTCTCACATAAAAAGGAAAATGTTTAGTTGTGGCTGTGATTTGTTTATTACATTACAAAAGTTACACACATTTGGAAATCTTTAGTTATTTGCTTCAGGGTTTACTGAATCTACATCAGTCATGCAGCACATTTTAATCCACCACCAGTTATCTGAGGTTGAAATTTATTTCACATAAAGAAATGTATACATACAAAAATAAGTACAGAAATTGCTTGATCACTCAATACATTTGTTTATAGCTATGGTTGCATTTTTTTTTTTTTTTTTGCTTTTTAGGGATGCTGAGAGCAGTACGAAGGGAGATTCATTGAATGAGGATAGTAGTGGCAGAGACGTATGTTAGAGTGGTGTAGGAGAGCTGTGATACAGCAGTGAGGTGTGCTGTGGGGACCACAGAGGTATTCAAAGTGAAGGTGAGTGTGCATCAAGACTCGGCTCTAAGCCCTTTCATGTTTGCTTTGGTGATGGACAGGCTGACGGATACAGACTCATGTTTGCAGATGGCACTGATCTGCAATGAGAGTAGGATGCAGACAGAAGAAAGGCCACAGAGGTAGAGGTATGTGGTGGTAAAGAGAAGATTGAAGATTAGGTCAAGAAAGACAGAAAACATGACAAATGAAGAAGGTAGAAGACTTTAAATTCTTAGGCTCAAAAGACTAGATCAGAAAAGAAGTGACGAAGGGTGCACAAGCGTGTTGGATGGAGAAAGGTGTCAGCTGTGATCAAAGGGCATCAGTAAGAATGAAAGGAAAGTTGTACAAGACATCAGTGAGAGACGTTGTGTGGTTTAGAGACGGTGCCAGTAAAGAAAAGACAGGAGGCAGAACTGGAGGTGGTGATGTTGAGGATCTATCTGGGAGTAATGAGGATGGATAGGATCAGGAATGAGCGCATCAGGAAGCACAGATCATATTAGATATTTTGCAGAAGAAGTCAAAGATGCTGGACTGAGATGGTTTGGACATATTCAGGGGGGAGACGATGATTATATCAGTGGAAAGATGCTGAGATTGAAGCTGCAGGGCAGGATCCCAAGAGAAAGACCAAAAACAAGATTTATGGATGTGGTGAAAGAGGACAAAGTTAGTTAATGCAAAGGTAGAGGATGCAGAAGATGAGACTCAATTAGTGTTTCTCGATTACGATCCCCAGGCTCCTTTGCCCCTGCATATTTTAGATCCATCTCTGTTCCAGCGCACCTGATCCAAATAATTGAATCACCTCCTCTGCATGCCATCAACTACTGGAGAAGCTTGTAAATCACCCACTTATTCAAGTCAGGTGTGCGGCAGAATGAAAACTCCTAAAACATGCAGGGCAGAGGGGCCTGAGAACCAGAACTGAGAAGCACTAAACTAAATAGAGACAGACGATTGGATGTGGTGATGTGCTGAAGAGAAAAGCCAAAAGAAAAGAAACACCCTCATTGCACATCTTATAAAAATTATTAAAGTCAAAATCTAAAGAAAAAAAAATATTTTTTTTTTCACCAAAAGGGATAATGGAACCCTGAAGAAAGAGTAAATGTCTAGTTTCTAAATAATAAAAAAAAAGAGATATCAAATTGTGTCCTCAAAACATTAAATCTACTCATTTTATTTTTGGAGGCAATGGAAATAATTATATGAAAACAGTTTCTCTGTTTTATATTACAAGAATAATGATAAGAATAATAAGCAATTATAACCGTTTTTTCACAGTATAGTACCGTAACACGAGTAAATTCATAGATATAAAATAGGGCTTGAAAGTGATAATGACTTTTTTGTATTAGAGATGTTTTGCAGGCATGAACAACAGCTACAGCTCCCGTTGGTCATCATTATGGGACTCCATAGTGATAGTGATTCAATTTATAGAAAATCCAAGAAGACTACCAGCTTATTACCACTAATTTGACATTTTGCTTACATGGAAACCATATATACAGTTGGTAAAATGCAGGCAATAGAAGCAAAGCCTCCTCTTATCAAGATATTTTTCCCCTTGATCAATCAGAGTAAAAATATCAACTGATTCAGAGTCTCACTTTGATAGTTTAAGGATATAAATCAATTCATAACACCTCAGCATTTCTTCATCATCGAGAGGACATTTCTTTCTGGCTATTCTAATTTTCAAAAATTAGTAGCATAAAGTTGCATAATAAAGTATTCTCATGTAATTGTTCTATAGATACTGAAAATGGCATTAGGACTAGCTATAGAAACAGTGCTGCATCTCATCCTTACTCATTACAACCATCTCCCTCCGACTCCGAAATATTGAGTTGCAATTGCTTGATTAATTTTAAGAAAATATGTCCAGTGTGTATGATATAAATCATCATAAAAGCAGCAGAGGCTTAGAAATGGGTTTGGTAATGGGGAGTTTTCATTGATATATTATTAGCTATGTGCTGCATCGACTGATGGCCCCAATCCATCAAAGAACAAAAAAACAAAACAAAACTTGATGACAATCACGATTGTGTATATAAGATTGGATTAGAACATAATATAAATATTTGCTGAAATCTACTCCATTACACAGTGTTTTCATGTGTATTTGTACTCGCTTCTTGCACTTTCTTTGCTGGTGCAGAAATCTGATAAAATTGAATGAAAGACGATAATATTGTAGGAAAATCAACTCTTCTGCTACGTGGTTTTTCATTTTAGTTTTTGGTTGTAACGTCCAACAGAAAATATTGTATTACTCATTTGTAAAACGACTAATATGAGATTACAAATTCAGCAAAAAAGAATGTTACATTTCCTAACCAAACAGCAAGTGTAATTTCAGACTCAAGGGTCAACTTCTGTTAAATGGAACACTTTGGCACAGCACTCATTCATGTATAAAATAAATAAATAAATCAGTTATTTCAATAGAAATTCCAATAATAAAGACTAAGACTAAAAGAAAGCTGTATAAATGGTTAACTTGTGTCTTTTTCATTGGGTTTGGATGAGTATTTTAGAAATCCACAACAGACAAAACCATTACAACTGCACTGAATTGATTGAATAAAAAATAACTAAAGTAGTTGGCAGTGAAATCTGAGTGTAGCTGCAGAACAGTCACTTATAGTCAGAACTCAAAGAACAAAAACTTGTGAAAATTGCTGCCTTCTTGTGTAATATTTTTAACAGTGAAAGAAGTTTGGTTCCTTGCAAAATATTGAAAGTGAATATCAGCAATCGTATTTTCAAACGCTTGTAGCTTCTGCTACAAGCTCTTTTGTAGCCTATAGCAGAAACTGTTCCAATGCAGCATAAACACTGTTTTTCTAAAGGGTGGCTTGAAAATTATGTGATTATATATTGGATTTCCAAGATTTTTGTGTATTCAAAGTAGTAGTCTAGGAAAAAGCTGATTTCTTTGCAAAAATGCTTGCCTTATGAGTTTTATACATATTATTATTGTTTTTTTTTTCTTCTCCATTTTAGGGAAAGCTCGAAAGCTTTAACCTATTGATGACACAGTGGTGCAAGACACCACAGAATAAAGTTGCTGTGTTACAAAAAGGATACAAGGTTTCTCACACTTAGTTCATATTGTTATTGCAAAAATAACGGATGGCGCTTTCCGTACCACAAAATACATTCTGTCCAAATCGCTGCAAGTTATATCTGATGCATATCTACCTAAAGCTGCTCTGTTCTGCATATTAAATTAAACGTATAATCTTTCAGAAAACATTTTTCCTGACGCTATGTAAATGGAATAACTGAAGCCATGACAGTGAGCAATAAGAATGAGAATAGCTTTTTAATCGAGCTTTGGACAATATTAAGTAAATGCTCAAAGCCAACAGATGGATATTGAATTCAACATCAATTTAATGGTGAGGGTCAACCATGTTTCTTTTAGGTAGTGATTTTTTTGGTACAAAAAATGTTGACCTGAAAGAAATCAAAAGCATATTGTGTGTATCTATCAGACGTCTATTATTTTTTGATTTAATAAAACATGACTAAAAATGACAACGCTAAGTTTGTTAGCAGTATTCAAATCTTAAAAGTGCATCATTTTGCCAGTCTGCTCTTTATAGAGTCAGGCTGGGAATCCAAAGCCCCATGTTTATTTCTGCATCGGCACATTAATGAGCAAGTTGTGGCCTCATAATGAACATAATGCTTTTATTATTTATTTCATAATGCTTTTATTTTACCACCTCCATCACATGCATAAAGAATTTATAGAACCGAAGATTATGAAAGCGACGTTCTTCAGCCCACGTCTGAGCCGTCAAACCATGAACGTTGATAATATTACTGGGTAAAATATCAATGGCAACAATTCATTTGTGTATCATTTGCAACAACCAAATGGATATCTGATAATGGCAAAACTAAATGTTTAGATTTTCTTTGTTAATATACAAGTTGCTTAAAATAACCCAAATTAATTTCCATAGCACTAAATGAGTTTCCAGAAGAAAGAACAGAAAAACGTCACAGGCAAATTTGTCTTTCTTGAAGTGGGGGGATAATTTAGTGGTCATCCATTTGACCAGCAGTGTGAAGCAAAAGTTTGGGGAGTGGCAGGGCTTTGTTAATTTATCAGCAAAAGAAGAAAAACTAGTACTTTCCCTGATAACTGATTAAAACATTTTTCAAACTACATACGGCAACATCAAGGAAAGGTCTTTAGTTTTAGCTTTATGTACATGGGTCCATCTCGATAGTGATGACTGTCCCACAGCCATTACTCTATTATGAAGACGGTTCGTCAATTTGAGATTAGATAAATTCATCCATATGGGATGTCAATGGTTTTAAAGAACAAGAGAAAACAAATTTTCTCTCCGTCAGCCCAGTTTCTAAAACATAGAAAAGTTTGGGTGATGTACTGTTTGCTCAAGCAGAATAGATTTTGCGTGGCAAAATGTAGACTTTTAGACCAAATCTGGACTTTCCCCCCCCCAACAGATTTTAAAAACATCTTTGGCTGCAAAAGCTTTCCACACTGTGGATGCTCTTCACTTCTCGCTCCACACTGACACACTGGATGATGTACTTAAACATCAAAAAGACTTTTTTTTTTACTCATTCCATCCAGACTTTGCGTCTTCCTCACTCTCTGAGAATAAAAGCAGCCAGGTTTTCTTCCACGATAACTTGGGGAAGATATTTTTATTCCGACTTGACAGTTTTGTTTTCAGGCTGCCAGTTTGACACAGTAATTAGGGGAGGAGAGGAGACATGTCATGTACACCGTGTCAGTGAAAACATTTGCAAATATAGAATATTTCAGGGTAAAAATCTGTTTGTAGCCTACAGAGCAAGTAACTGAACTGATTCCGGCCCTCTATCTCGGTGTCCAGATCCCTTTATCACGGTAGCATGCAGATGTGGTTGACGTATATTTTTATTCAGCAAAGTAAAAAAATCACCATTTCTGAGTTCATTTCTCTTCAACCTAACAGGAAGAAAGAGGGAGGAAAACTTATTTCCTCCCTCTTTTAAACCATTTCTTTTTGTCTTCAAGAAGACTGCGCCATTGGAAAAATCTCTATAAATGCAAATTCAAATCACAATGAACCTGCACTATAGAATAATTAATGTATTCAGGCCAGATTTTAGGGCCCAATTTCCCTTCAGAGAATAGTTTGTCTTCACCTTATCAATCAAGGTTTTATAAGAAGGAGACGTTCAAATATGTTTCAATATGTTGGATTCCTATAGCTTCCACACACAAACCCCTGCATGAGATCAGTTACTATTACCAAAATTATTTTTATTTACCAAATATTTTCAATTGTAGACAATTTTACTATGACATGTTGAAACAATGTAAAAATCACAAAAAATGGAATTAAATAATCAGCCTAGATACATGGAAGAAAACCGTAGACCTTCAACTGTCTGCTTCATCATTATGTAGAATTTGTAGATGCCTGGAGGTGTTCAAGTCATGAAGCAAGTCAGAATATGCAAAGTCCAGTCATTTGTCAGTTCTGTGTTCCAGAAATGAACATGTTTACCTCCGAACTAAAGCATGTGACATTGGGAAGAGCTTGGGTAAAGCATGGGCAAAGAACAAATGGCCACCAAGTACAGAAGAAGTCAGCATGTTAAAAAAAAATCCCAGATGAGGCTTTTATACAACAATACATAAAAAGATCCATCTGAAATGAATGTCAAAAAATAAAATTAAATGTATAAAAACAAGCTAAAAATGAAATTGGACTACAGCAATTTGAAGCAAAATTAAATCTGCAGTTTAAAGGCGTAATGAGAAGCATCGTCATGACGACATGCGATGGGGAATGTCAGAAAAAGTAACAGCTTCTTAAAGAGACAGAGGCCAATTTCAAGGCATCAAATTGCAAAGTCAAATTTCATCTGATATATACCACATTTTTAAAACAGCTAAAGGTAACAAAGTTTATTTAGTGTGCATTGAGCTATCACTCTGTGCCAGGAAGACAAATAACACTGCCCTTTTGCATATCTAGTTTAAACTGTATCAAGCCACAATCTCAAAAATCAGTTTTTTTTCTGTCCTTTTGCCGCACAGCTGTTACACGAGGTGAGCCATTGCTGTTTTACCCTCCAGCTAAAGGTGTCTCTTGAGCCGCTGTGTTTGTATATATGAACATTCTTCACAGGCTGCCTGGAGGGGGCTCCCGCCTGAACTTGAGGCTTTTTACTTTACAGTAAGGGACTAAAAGCAAGCAGCACAGAGGTCATCTGAAACACTCCCTTCTCCCTAAGGACATACATGCAGCAATGTGCTTATAGATATCACAAGACACATGCACTGGCACTCATAAGTCTATGCACAAACACCTGCACGTGACTAGAGCGGTATCGTTCGAAGAAAAGATTGTGAAAAAAGATGGGAAACCTTTAAGGATTACTGGAATTGAAAGTGAAGCCATATGAGAACGAGAACAAACAAAAAACTGAAGGCTGGAGTGACATATGAGGAAGAAAAGTGACAGGGAAATGAGAGAGCGAGAAAGATGGACAAGGGGAGAGATAACACCAGATGCTAAATAGCTGCTGAAGTGGAAGAATTCCAGTTTAGATACACGCAGTTTAGCTAATGAGGAACATTAACGTGGCCTCCCCCAGCAACTGTAAATCATAGCGAGCATAGGAAGATGCAAGGATAAAAATAAAACCTTTCCAGTAAAGTACTTGATAATAAAAACCATAAGCCGAGCAGCAACACTTCCAACAAGGAGCTTCGGCTGAACTCTGAACTCTCTATTCTGTTTGAAGGATTCTGGCAAAAGAAGAAATTTATACATCTGTGATTTAACAGATTGAAAATAAAAACCAAGGTGAACACATCTCTAAGGCACTCTGTAATATAAATCAGAGGCTTATCAGTTCCACTGTGTCGTCCCGTGTGGAAAACACGACTTTCAGGTACAGGATGGAGAGAACAGAAAAAAGATCTCCACTCCTCTCGATTGTAAAGCCCTCCATCTTGCCCACATTATTTCAAGTGGGCAGTTCACATTTCTCCCTGCGTTTTATGATCCTATCAGCTTTTCCATTTTCACTCCATTCGCTCACTGCTTAACGCACAGTAAAATCAAAAACTACCACAAGGCCTTAAAAACCCCAATACTCGCTCCCTGTCCCGCCGCCATAAATCCTCTGTGCTAGGCAATTATTTTAATACACTTCCGACAAGTTTAACAGCTCAGTCGGTTGTCAGGTCAAAGCAGATGGCATCAAAACAGTTTGAAAACATAAATGTCTTTTATTGGTGTTCCTGCATATAGCAGAGCGCGGCCGTCTTGGACATCCTTATTGATTCTTGTTTTACCCACACTCAGCACTGTCACTCTACACCGTTCACAAACTGCATATGGGAAATTTACAGCACCTCGCTCGATCAGACATCCCATTCTCAGCGAATACTGCAAACTTGTTGCTCCATCAACCCTTCTGTCTGTGTCCCTTTTTTTTTCCCCCCCGAAATTGAACAGAAGCCCGCACACACTGCCTTCTTTCTGAAGCAGCGCCGTCAAACAGACGAGCTTCTTGATAAGTTGAACATAATTGGTACAATCATCCCGTCTCCTGTTGGTGAATTGGACCCCTGTGAAGCGCTGTGTGGTTGAACGATTAATGCAAGAGGAGAAAAGTGAAGCTGAATGTTTTATTGTCTCAAGGATTTATTTGAGCAGCCTTAACCTTCATTAATTAGAGCGCACCATGCGCATAATTATTACGATCAGGATCTTCAAACCACGTCAATGGTTTTCAGCGAAGGATGGCAAGTAAAGCCATCTGCAAGTGTGGTATCCATGGATATCTACATATGTTAAGCATGTTGGTGGTGTTGGTCGGATAAAATGATTTGGGCTGAATCCCATATTCATTTTTATACCAATGCCCCTCACTCTTAATTTGAATTAAATTTGCTCTACCAAAAAGAAACTCCTTCGAGATCTTAATCCATCGTCAGAAAATCGTTTTAACATAAGCAAATCTAACACCCATTGTAGTGTCATGCAAAACTATTCATGATTTTATTTTATTATTTAGATTTCGTTACCAACCAGTATTTTACATGATTGAATAACACAACGTATAATGTAAAAATATGAAAAGTGACGTATGCGTTTGTATTCAACTTTGTCAAGCTACAATTTGCAGCAGTTGCAGCTGCAGTCTGAACTTCTAAAAACTGAATCTACTTCACAGTTACAATGTATAAAGTACCTGTGAACAGCAGTTTTCTAGCCTAACCACAGGTCAATTGGATTTACCTTGGAAACATGGTTGGACCATTCTGACATCATTTGATTCAAACTATTACATCAAAGCTTTGGTCGTATGTTCAGAGTTGTTTTTGCAGCATCATTGACACATTTCAGAATTGCTTTCCTTTGTAATTTGGCATGTTGCTACTGTCAACATCAATGCTGCTCCTGCAGAGTCATAATCCTAAATATAAGATTTAAAAAAGTTCTCCCAGATTCTGCAGCCTTCACCGCACAAATGTATAAAGTTATGTAAATATCAGTAAGTGCTGCCAACAAATCAAAGTGCTTTGCTAAAGATACAAGACTAAAACATCTGTGTAATGATGGAAAAAAAAAACCTCATCTGTAATGAATTGGCTGAAGTAAAGCTCTTCAAATTGTCAGTTTGGCAAAATGCAGACATTTCAGCTCCATTAAATCCGTTATTTGCAATGAGCAATGAACCAAACATTTGGACAGCAGCATCTCATTTGTAGAAAGTGTTGTCACCACTTATGAAAAGCGTCTTTGTGGGTATTAACCAGTATGTCAATGTGCAGCTTTCTATTCAAACTAAAAAAAAAAGTGGGTTTTGTTGAATAGGGCCATGTTGCAATTATACATGTGCAAAACAAAAAATAATTATCTAGGTTTTTATTAATTCTCAAGTAAGTCAGTCCAATGGCCTTAAAAGGAGTGTAGACAATAGTTTTCCTCACACATTTGGAAAAAAAAGTAGTAAAAAGTGGAAAAAGTGAGAGTAGGCGAATATCGCCAGTCGAGGTGTGGCGTGGTGTTAGAATCCTGCTAAAGAAGAATGATTACTTAAACTGAACCTAAAGGGTAAAACAGATATGTAAAAAACATATCTTTTTACCCTAAAAAATATATTTGTCTTTAACTTGAAATGACATGATTTAAGTCACATTTAAGGTATAAAAAGTTTGTATTGCGGTTTAATGTGCCATCACATTAACATTTTTACAGGAGCATACTTAATGAATCAATTATCTATTAATCTAATTACTCTTAGATCTTAATTTGAACCAGTTTTCAACTCAGATTTGACGACACGTTCCTTAAACAAATGTATAAAAGAGCCCAATACCGTTAACCGAAATTACATTTAAGGCAAAGTTGATTTAATTATTTCACAATATGCAACGACAAGTATGGTGATGAATACGCAATAATTTGGCATGAAATTTACTCGACATCCACATATTGCACACTCATATGCTGCGCAAGCCAGATTACTATACGTGTGACATCTCATGGAGAGAACTGTAAGTGAAGGAAAGCAGATAAGCAGCACAGAACAAGTAAACAAAAAGATGGAAGGAAAGTGACAGACAGGGAAAAAGTTGGCATTTGTTCAGACAAATGCCCGTGTCTTGCTCCTTCACCTCGAAAACAAATCAAAGCAGCCTGCTCAGGATTCAGCACACAGACTGAAATGTTAAAAAAGGCTACAGACATGGTCCTTAAAAATATATATATAAAAAAAAAACAATCTCCCTAATTGAAATTCTATGCTCAATTATAAGCATTTGTTTTCATGTTTGTGTAACAACCACTAGACTGCCGTTTCTGTAGTGGAGTCGCACTAATCTAATTGGTAATACACTAGTGTGATGGATATTAGAACCAATGGTTAAAGATTTCCATCTCTGTTTTTTCTCTTCCCGTGTTTAAATCTGCACATAATCTGATGGACGCCTCGGTCGATAATTACAGCTGGATATGCACGCGTTTAACTGTCTTCCTAACAATAAGTAATGACCGTATAGCTTAGCTAACACAATTAACATTAACGCGAGGGGGAGCTGCGGTGGGGGAATAAAAATCCCATCAAAATAAAGCATTATGTAAATTATTAATTATAACACAGACAATTGCAATCTTGTTCAGCTGCCCATTGGCACTGAAACAAGTGGGGAAAAAAGAGTCAGAAAGGAGAGAGAACGGTGCCGATAGCCCTGAAAAGGAGGGAGTGTGAGAAATATTTCACTAATACCACCTGCTCCTGGAGTAATTTACTGAAACCATTTGCAATTCAAAGACTAAAGCGCAGGCTCTTATCTAAACTGACTCTCTACAAATGCAAACTAGAATGTGGGAAAGACATGAGCAAGTATTTGTATAGATTTGGGTTTGTTCGACTCTGTAAGATGTAACTAACAACGTGTTAAACATAGAAGCAGAAATCCAGACATGAAACAAATTTTTTAAAAAACATAGAAGGTAGAATACACTGGACAAACTAATATTTAGATGTTAAGGTAAACTTTGACATCATTATTTCATCGGGTCAAGAAGAAAATCGATGTGATTTTGAATAAAGATATGTGCCAATAAAAGCCAGTGCAAAGACTTGAACAGGTAAATAGCCAGTGAGGTGAAGAAACCTAAGAAAAAATGGTCCACTGCAATCACAATGAGAACGATTGGAAAAAAAGAGTGAGCGATCTCTCACATTTTGTGTCTCAGCTTAATGGTAGTGGTCTCACATGGGAGAGAGGGAAAGTCAAGCTTTGTGTGAGGAATGATAACCTCAAGCCCTCCTATTCGCAAGCATCATATCACCTTGGTTGGGGAAAAAAAAAAAGAAAAAGAAAAAGCCTTGGAAATCAACCGATCAGCCTCTGCGTTTCCATGAAATGATGGTTTTCTCTCTGCTTGTGTTCCTATTTTTCACCACATCTGCCTTTTTTCCCCTCCTCTCAGTCTGTCCTCCTCCAGACAGGTCCAGAGCTGAATACATCACCTCTGCTTTCAATATTGTGCTATTATCTAACTGAATCAAATCCCCAGCCCCAACCTGTTCTCCTGTTCTGACCATGGACAATATGTCTGTCGGACTTTGACAAATTAAACCAGCTCGATATATGGCAATAACCTTCACAGCAAAACACTGGGTGGAGGTGTGTGGTGGTGGTGGGGGTGGGGGGATGTTACAAAGGCAGAGGAGCAGAGACTGAAAGAGGAATGGAGACACGTTCAGATGGATGAGGGGATCATTCAAGCAGGACTCGCCATTTCAAACCACAGCTGAATGTATGTACATCAACATCAACTTTAAATGCCAACAAGAGAGAGTAGCTGAAACATGCTAAATTATCTGAGATAAAATGACAAGTTAATTAATTTCTCCAACAGTCTGAAAGCTTTATAATTACTGTCAAAAAAAAAAAAGTACAGCGCAGAAAAAAAAAGGTCATTTTTGGGTTGCAAAATGAAATCATAGTGAAACTGCAGTTAAGACTAAAAGTCTTTATATCCATAGTGGATTCAAGTTTATGGTAATTTTATCCACGTTTCTTCTGATTAAAAGTAATAACACTTTTGGAGTGTTTAATTCAGAGTCCTGACCTAAATCTAATAGAGAATCAGTGAATGGAGCAAACGATTAAGGTGACAACAAGAAAAAAACTAACATGAAAGACTTGGGGCTCAACCTGACACATTTTGACTCAAAGTCCAGTGGAAACATTCAAAAAGCTGGTCATCAGTTTTATAGGAAAGATTTGACAGCTGTGTCAATAGAGATTTTCCACTGATCATTTAAAAAGGCATGAATTTTAACATGCTATTTTTTAGTGAAATTTTAATAAAAATAGATGTTTCTTTTTAAACTTGACACTACTTTTACATTTCTGAATCATCTTCTGTGATATGTCTGTCTTGCTTACTACCAGAGAAAGAAAAAAACTATTTGGGTGGATAAAAATAGATTAAATCCAAATCTGCAAATCTGCTAAGAGGCTATGAAAAATTTGGGGTTTAACTTTACTTTTTTTAAAAAAAAAAAAAAAAAAAAAAAACAAGTCACATCAACTCAGAATGTTAAGATTTATCTGTATAAGGGGGGTCTTATTCAGAGCTACAGTTGTCCATTTATTAATTGTTTTCCAGACAAAAAACTATTTGAAACTACAGAGCGTAATAACCAGTCACTTTCAACAAACATCTACTTCAATTAAGACGGTGACAATCTGACAGAAGCATCAATCAGTCCATTCTTTTCCTCAAAGGAAGCCAATATAGTGACCCTTATTAAATTGTTCAAGGGGGACTTGCTTTCCAGACACGTTTTCCCGAGTTTCGACACAAAGCTCCTGCAGCGCACTTGAACCACACTGCAAACAAAATATCCTCTCAACAACCCAACAATAAAGGGTCGTTAGGCAACTATTGTTGTGATTTCCTCTGCTGGGCGCGATAACGCCTTGATTGATGCCGAGCCTCCCCAGTTAATCACCTGCCCCAGACGACGACTGTAATGCTCTGGCACAAAATTAAAAACTGAGATGATGCAGCAACTTCAAAAGGCTGACAAATGTGCAAAAACTGTGCGCGAGTGAGGATCCGAGACAGGCAGACATGCACTTACCACAAAGTAGCTCGCACGTGCAGATCAGACTCTGCTCCATTTAAATAAATAAATAAATAAATAAATAAATAAATAAATAAATAAATAAATAAATAGCTCAAGTTAACTCACCCGCTCGGAGCTTTGTGATGGACTCGGTCTTTGCTTCTTGTTCTCTTTAATTTCTTGGTGGCGCTGCGCAGACTTTCTGCAGGAGGGCGCTCAGCTGTCCTGTGCGGCTCCACGTAAAAGCATCGATCTCTCTTGGCCAAGTGGAATGAGTCCCTGCTGCCTCCACGAGAGTCAGATGTGCTCAGCCCTCTCCGCCGCTCACACAGCCTCACACAGACGCACAAGGAAATATGAGGATGGGCAGCCTGGCGTTCCGCTCCCTCTCTCTTGCTCCCTCTCCCTCTTTCTCTCCAGCGAGCTGAAGATGCTCTCACTCTGGCTGCCGGTTTCTCCCCCTGACACCCCCTCCAGCTATCCCCTCACTCTGTCACTCTTTTTTTTTCTTTTTTTTTTTTGCCGAGTTGAACTGCATGCGATCTCACCATCTGCTTTTTTTTTTTTTTCTCTTGCTCTTTCTCAATTGATTCCTCTGGCTTTCAACTCTCTCAGAACTGATCAATGTATGTATCTTTGCTTGTGCAGCCTCTAGTGGCCGTGCTGCTCGGAGGGTCCGAATTTATATATTTATATATTTTATTTTTATATTTATTTAAAAAAGAGAGAGAGAGAACATGAAGGTTGCTCTGGGATTTCAGCTTGCATCAGCTAGAAAGAGGAGAGGGAAAACCACCATGCATTGCTGAGAAACGCATCTAGGTAGATATTTTTTTGTCCCCAGTTTCCTCATGTTACTTGTTAAAATGAACCATTGATAACTGCTGATGTTGTAAAGAGAAAATCTAAGAGAAGGGTCAACTAATGTTTCATTGTGTTATTTTTATTTTAATAATGTCCCTCTAACTGTGAGAATATGTAGATGTTTATTTAGTTTGACAACCATGATCCACATCATTTTCTTCCCATCTAGCCTATAAGCTGCTTCTTTTACTTGGAAGCTGAGGGCATTCTTCTCAAACACAGCGCTACCATCAGGAAGGTACTGTTTCATCTAGGGTGGTGATAAATGTTGCAATTTGTAGGTTTCTTATCCTCTTAATATGCAAATATATTTTAAATGAAGGGAACCTAAAAATCTTGAAAGTATGAAACATCTGGTCAGTTGTTTTTTTAAAAAAAAACATGAGTCATTTTAAAGCAGACTTTTCTGTCACAAAAGTTTTTGGAGCTACAGCCGCTAAAACAGAATCATCTTCACTACATATTAATGCTGATGATGCGATGTAACCAAACAATTTCAGGAAATGTTTGTGACATTCTTGAAAATAAACAGGTGATTGGAGCAGATTTATCCTCCCTGGACCTAAAATCTTTCGTAATTTATCCTTTTTAACGTGTACGTCATATCTGATTAAGCTTTATTTAATATGATGAGCTGTGGTAGCTTTAGATGCATATTAATTATGTTTTTATGACTGCCACTTTTTTTTGTTGATGTTGGGTTTTGTTTTCATTTTAAATGCCATTTATAGTCAATTCATTATTATTGCATTTTATTATTTTTCCTTCTAAAACAAAAAATCAAACACAATGAGGATGATATTCAACAAAAGTGAAAAACACTAACTGTATATACGGTGTCTAAAGCAGATGTCTCCCATTGTAAAGCCATAAGCGTTAAACCCAAGTTGAATTAGCAAAGTTGACGGCTCTGTTTCGACGTGGATAGACAAAGAGCAGGAGAGAGACAGGTTACAGTGCTATTCCACTATTTAATGAAGCACCTCTAATTGTTGTCAAGAGAGTTGCTTCATTGCTGAAATCACATTTACTTTGTGCCAGCGATGCCTTACAGTTTAGGACTCATGGTCTAGCCAGTCCTTGGTGCCTTCAGGAACGATAATTAGCAGTCTCAGATAAACTTGGAAGTCTTCACTGCTTTTAGACTCTACATCTCAGCAAACTTTAGAAAACTGCAACACTAATGTGCTAATAATCAGTACGAGTTGTAGTAAATCAGATTGTTATGACCAATTTGTGTGTAACGGGCCGGATCTTTGAAGGGACACGTCAACAGCTTGTTGTGCCGTTTGTAAATTATACAATTGAGACACATCGTAACGTATGTTTTCAGATGAGATTGGTTTTAAAAGAAAATTAGAGAAATTCGGCTAAATTTGAACCAATCACTTAAAACCCTGAATATTTACGCTATCAAACGGAACCAGTAGAGGAAGATCTTTGGCAGATCACCAGATATTAATATTTATTTATATATTTAAATATTTTAAAATAATCATTGGTCAGATCAGAGGAAGCATCATTTAAAGTTTAAGAAATAAAAGATAATATATTTATCTCTGATTGTTCAAGGTGAGTTAATATGTAAAAATAAACTTTTTTGAGCTTCATACGATGTTATGTTATTCCCCAATGAAAAACATACCTGGAGAGTTGCTTTGGTTCTTTTAATGTGTATTTGAGAAATCCTTGAATCCCGTCCTGTAAAAGTGCAAAATACAATCAGAATTTGCCATAGCTACAGTCTGATGCCATGAGTTTAATCTTTGTGTTTTATCTTTGTTCACAAATACACCTTAGTAAATAATAAATTACCAACAATTGCTTTTAGGACAATTGAAGAGGGGGCTCCAGATCATATTCTGCTTAAGATCTTATACAACCGTGGGCCAGCCCTGCACGACATGCTAGAGCCGCCGCACTGTGTATCCTTTTGCTAGATGCGAGTGGCAAACAGGGAGATTAATTTATGTGGCACTGGTAGGGCTGAACCTTTTTCGTTTCGTGACCATTGAATTTTTAATAAGCGCCACAAAGGCCAGGGTATTTGGGATGAGTTTTTCTGATCTTTGCTCTTTGTTGTCAGGCGGCTGGCCCTGTAGCGCTGTGTTTACAGATCCTTCAGACTGCTCACTGAGCTGATCTGCCTGGTACAAGTGGAGGGGAGGGAAGGTGGAGAAGGTATTTGATAAGGCATTTGAGACATTATTGGCACTGCAAAATGAGAAGGTTCTGCGTAACTGCGGCGCGAGCGCGGCGGCTTCTCCACGGGCTTAAACCAACATCCCACTAGACCACCGAGCCACAAGAAAAATCTCCGGTAGTCCCGCACACCAGTCAGTCGAGTCCATATAAATGCACTCCTGGTATCATAAAAATGCTACAGAGCCCCTAGAGATGAGCTGATATTTAGCTTTGTAATATGACTGGAAAATCCTAAAAACAACATCGGAAATGTGCCTAATCTCTCACTGAAAAATTCAGAGGCAATAAATATGCAAATATTCAGTTTCCACAGCTTAAGGATTGAATTCAAAATACTTCCTACTTCACTGAAACATTCTAGGTATTTGTGAACAAATTTCAACACACAGTCACACATTAGGCGTGGATGGGTGGTAAATCCTCTTCAGGTTTACACACCGCTTGTTTCTTTATTGATTTAAGTAAACCTTTAAATTATTTTAAACCACATCACCTTGTACTTATTGCGTCACATTAAGGACGGGGGAGGTCACAGAAGCACGGAGGAATCCAAATGCAAGGTAGAACAGAGCGTAGGCTATGGGAAATATCTCGAAACCACAACAGAAAGAAAAGAAATCCTTGTCGTCATCCTTGAATATTTAACTTTGACCTATAGGGTGTTCATGCATTCCTGGATTCTTTTACCAAGAAACAGTCTGTAAAAAATAAACTCTGAAGAAACCCAAAATAAAAAAAATACTGTAGCAAAACAGCTCAAAACTGCAAGGTATGAATTCACAAACACACATGGGAGAAAGCTTGATAAATAACGTTGGGTATGTTGGACTCAAACGAATACAAAAGTTGTTGTCACAGAATGACACACTCAAACGCTGCACCAAATAATGCATGAAAAGACAGCTCCCGGCCTCAAGAAGCTTGGCAATGACACAGTGCAACAATCATACAAATTGATTAAAAAAAAAAAAAAACGTGAAAATATAAACCTCGGTCAAGCGTGTCTCCTGACCTGAATTCAATTGAGCAGATTTGTGATGTTGTGGAAAGCAGAGAAGAAATCAAACCTTTTTCTGCAAAGCGCCACCGAAAGGTTTTATTTACAAATACTGGGAGAATATCTCGGATGCCAACCATGCCCAGAAGGGCTGAAAGCCTTATTAGGAATGAATGCAAAGATACAAATATTTAAACATCAAATCAGGAACAGAATCCTTCCTCTGAATGCTTAATGGCATGCAACATTTTGGTTTGCATTTTTAATGAATTATTCAAGTGTTACAACAGAAGAAAAAATGATGGTTTTATACATAATTTTTTTGGAGCTGTAAGATTTAGTTTGTGTTCTCTATTGACATGTAGCTGTAGAAGAACGAACCGTAAAACAGAAGTGCAACGATATCTTGAAAATTCTTATGTTAATTGAAATAAATGTTTAGTATCAAGTTCTTCTCAGGAAGTCACAGCCATGTGTTTGCATCCATTCACCGTTTTGTAATCACTGAAATAACACAGAAGTGTCGAAATCGACCAGAGTACGCAAGTAGGCATTTTCAACAAACAAGGATGGATAATAAGAGAGTTTGTGTACAACAGAATATGTGGGCAGAATAAAAAGGAGCTGGCCTAGAAAGAGATCCACAGGGTGCCATTAGCCAGGTATAGCAAGAGAACCTGATGCTATAGCTGTCACAGCTGATGAACCGTCTTTGGAGGAGATCACTCGCCTGCTTATGGAGGAGTCATCACGGCGAGCTAATTAGAAAAGCTCGGTCAGGAAACTGTAGGAAAGGAAGCGCGCCGATAGAAAAACCACACACTCAGACACATTAAGTGCGATGAAGCCCTGAGAGTGTGGTTACACTTGTCAAAACAACACTCTCAAAAATATATACATTACAGCTGAAGATTTGTTGTTTGTAAGCAGCGCACTCTGTTCATCCTTGAAAACAAAATGTCGAAGGAATAAAAAAAAAATCCGAACAAGTGAATGTAAATAAAAATCCAGGACGTACTGTACTTTGGACTTTTAAGAATTCCCTGTATCCAGTCATTTATTTGGCCAGTCAGCAACAGAAAACCATATTCCAAATTACAATGACAAACTGTGTGTGTGTTCATGTGGAATTACACAGGCAAGATTCATGCAACCATAAAATGAATTGCATTGATAATACAGCCAACATAAACCTGACAGAACCAGCTGCAAAGTCAAATGGAGTGCATAATTTGTGCTGGAAGACAATGTCTATTTAGAAAGATTTCATTGGATTCTATCACCATATGTACAATTCAGAGGCACTGCAGCATTTCAGCAAATACAGAGGCTTATTGTGTGTCCTCAATAAGCAAGTTGAAACGAAGTTTGAAGTTTATTACATTCCCCAAGTTTTAAGTGTAATGGTCTCCGTATAACTTTAAGTATGTCTACATTAGAGACTAGAGTTCAAACTTTCATAGATATTTTCAGCTCTTTTGTTTGAGACCAAAACTGCAGAGTTAAAGTTTCATGGAAGGGTCAGTTATTGTATTTACATAGTCTGGAAATGCGTTGTAGTTTTTATTCTGACTTTTCCGAACCTATTTAAGGTCACTTGTGTCAAAGTCCGCAGCAGTCTGTACACAGGCTGCCCGCTCCAAGTAACGTGCCCCATTAAATCCAATTCATATTTTCTATTATTTCTATTCAACATCATATGTCACAAATATCTTCAAAAGTTTAAGTTGAGAATGATATTGTACCTACAGTAGCTTCCTTTGGCATGGGTTCACCACACATTACAGATGCCTCCTCTAAACACTGCACTGTGCACCTTTTCCTAATAAAAGCACTGTGTGGGTTTGTGACTTTGCCTCATCATGTTTGATATTCACCGAGTAAGAACCTAATCTCGGTTCAAGCCTTATATTTGTCCTGCATAATTTTAATATTTATGCTGAAGATCAGAGCATTTACAGTGAAGCCCGAGAATGAAATCAGCTTTCTTTTGGAGGATATCAAAGACACTCATGGGCGCAAAGACGCGCCCAATTTGTTGAATTGGATCAGGGGATAAAACTTGCATGCATTCATGTAAAATAAACTTGCGCAGCAATATACCGTTTCCCCTCTCTGGGAATGTGAATACCATGTTTTCCCAAACAGCTGCCCAAATAGCTATTTCTATGCAAAACGCAGTAAAACAAGCTGTACTGTGCAGAGTTCAGTGCTCTCTGCTGCTCCAGCAAGTTCCCCATTTCTTTAGCTCTCTCGCGCAAAGCATTCTTGGCGACAATGCCAGTCACATTTCTCATTTTGCCCAGCCATTCATCCCATCATTGTCATTTATGGGCCTCAGAAAGGCAGCTATTTGAGAAATCTTACGGTAAGAAATGATTTCAATCACTCGTACGACCTCGGCCCATTTTCCCTGTGCTCTCAGCTGCTTCCAATAGTCTTCTAGTATCCATGTAGTCAAATGTTTTTTTTTATGTATTCTTTGTTTTATCCTGAAAATTTAAGCCCTAGGCAACGCTCTTTGTATTTAATGACGACTGGTTGCGACACACAATTAGTCTTACAATCTTTTTCCTAAAAAAAAAAATAATAATAAAAACAACAATAGCAACGTGAACTGTATGCTTAGGGGTGTAAAAATCTGAGTGAAATTTCAGCTTAGAGCGTATGTTGTGAGAGTGGATATATTCTGAGACACTTTTCCTTTGTGAGCTACTTCATGATTCAGGACAAAACTGTTCCTGCAGAGATGAACCGTGAGCCAGTATAGTACAGGAACCTTTTAAAGCACACACAAGTCAGACAGGGAGGAAACACAAAGGGAATAGTGTGTAGTGTTCCTCCTCAAATAAGGCTTTACAGGTACTCTTCTAGAGATCAAAGATATAAAGTTTTTTTTAGATGCCCACTATAATCAATAACACTTTCCAATATTGAGTTAAGTACTAACTATAATCCCATGTGTCTCTGCACTGTAATGAATCAGCAATCTATTCCATTTGTACCCCAACCAGAATATGCTCTGAATGTCTTTGCATTACAACAAGAAATGAAAAGAATCCTCAGATATTGTTCTTCTTAAAACCTAACTTTTATAATAAAAAAAATACATTTACATATATTTTTTTTAAATTGTCACAGCATAGTGTAAAACAGATTCTGTGAAATAAATAAAATCATTCTCCTCTGCCTTCTCAGTGTTAACTAGAAACAGCCAATCAGAGGCGGAATGATGATCTTACCGCTGTCAATCACTCTCGTGTAAGCATGGCTCATCGCTCTTCTTGAGCTTTACCTTGATCTACATCTTCTCCTGCTCCTATAATCACTGGATGTATGCATCGCCTGCATACGTGCAGTGGGGTATGTTTGTAAACTTTGAAATGGGCACTTAATCATATTGTGTTAAAGGTCAACTTAAAGTAAAATTTAAAAAAAAAGGTATATTTTGCATTCATACATCTTAATCAATATTCTGACTGAAATTATTCTCAACTGTATTGGGAAAAATAATGAAAACCACACATTTTCACCTGCTAAACAGAGCTACAAAGCAGAGCTGAAAATCAGAATTCTTGTTTCTAAGGCAAACAGCTGTTGCTATGTGACATCACTGTGGACAAACTATCCAGCTGCCAGTACGTCCATCTCTGAAACGGAAACAGATTTTGCTACAGAACCAAATATAAAAACGGTCCAGATGCACCAAATTGGACCTGTCAAAAAGAGTGGAGAATCTGCTGCTCAGACAGAACGCTCTGAAGAAAATGACAAGGAAAGTGGCCTTGCCTGGAGTGCTGGGAGGACAGGAAATGCAACATGGTGGGTAGCTACATGCATGCCTATCACAATTTGACTTATTATGCATGAACATTATACTGACACCACTGTCATTGAGCATATATTCTCCAGCTACGCGACAGGAGATATTCATAAAAATGAAGTTTCCAAGTACGCATGTCTGCAGATGAAAATGGCGTTTCCAAAGGAAGGCGTTTCTCATGGACCACACCTGCCTGTATGAACAAAATCCAGTTCAACATGATTGGACAAGCACGTGTTATCATAGGAGTTTCTCAAGATCTACCCCTGATTGGATGAAATTAACATGTGTCATTTGACTTTTTCGATATTAAATTTCGTCTAGTCTTCATGCTTTGATGTTTCAAAAAAAAGGTCCCATCATATCCACTGCAGAAGGTCCCGGTACGGCTGCAGAGATTTTGCTTTCAGCACAGCGAAACATTGACGCCCTTGCGTTCTCCTTCAGCTGGAGCCCTTTTAGTGTAAAACTGCAGTCCTGTGGTGCAAAACCATAGAGCTGCATAGACTGTGAAGCTTGTTATGAGAAGAGCTTGTGCTATGCTTCGTCTGTTTCCAGTCTTTTGTCCGCACAGCACCGTCCACTCAAATCTTTCGGACCTTTTGAAAAACTAAAGCACCTTTGTGCACCTAAAGCCATGCAATATCCTATTTCAAATCCTCCAAATCATTTGGTGTTCCGCCTCTTTCATGAGCTCAGAAGGGTAATTCAAGCAATGACATTAATGCAGTTTGTAGAAAATGACATGTTTTGGCCCCATTTACAAGAATATTAAGAAATTTGATGGGTATTCAAATACTGCATACTATCAAATTATACAGTTATTTGAAAAACTAAAGTAGTCTTCATTTGACCTTTAAGGTCCATGATGAATTCTCTTCTCAAAGTGCATCATTACACCTTTAGGTGCACTATAATAAATAGTGTGCCTATAATTTTATTATTAGTATGCTATAATGAATTTTTAAGAGAACTCCACATTTTGAAATATTTCATTGATAAAACATCAATGATAGGTCCTCATTAAAAAAAAATAATAAGAGATATATTAGTAAGGTGTGAAAACAAAATATCCAAGGATGTGATCAGGTCAGACAAAGGTTCAGTAAAGTTTCTGTCATTTTGTTTTTCTTTCAAGAATTAATGAAGTGAAGGTCAATTTACCTTTTTTTATGGGAGGTTATCGTCACAAAGTTGCTTAAGTCAGCAGAAGAAGCTGCAGAGAGAAAAACAGCAAGAGGAGATAAATATGGAACATTATTGTAATGGCACAATAATGTCATTTAACTTTCCATGGGGTCACAATGTCAAAACCAATTTGCATGCAAAATGAAATCAGCGAATGCGGCGCCAGGAACAGCAATATAACAATAAACCACATGCTGTTTCTTCCGCACGGCTGCCTTTTTGTAAGATATGAATACAAACATTCACACTTACTGGTTTTAACTCCAGAAAAAGCAACTAGGTTGAAGCGTAATATCTACAGACTGAACCTAAAAACGCTTCTAAATAACTAATACAGATATGTTGTCCCTTACAGTTTCATTTGTATACTTAACAGGTCGTTCTTGTAAAATGTGCAAACATAATTCTGTTGTTGAGCCTGAGGTATGATAAGAGACTAGCAGATGTTCTCAACAATGCCCATGGCAGCTTTGATTTTTAACAAAATGTAAGAACAGTGTTTCTCTTCAATTCAAGGGAAACAAAGGAATCCGTCTGACACAGAAACAGCTCATGTTCTGCCAGCTTAGTGAACGAAGGAAACCAGCGTGGCAGAGGCAGCGACCTTCACAACAATCCTCTATTTTTAACAGATATTTAAACAGTTCTTTTCACCGCAGCAACAAGACGGGGCTCCTTTGAAGTTTCTGGGCTGGGATACGAGATAAACATTGTATCAACAAGATTACCTGCATAACCTTGTTTTTTTTTTGTTTTGTTTTTTTTTTCTGGTGGTTTGACAGCTGCTGTTTAAAATTCAAGTTGCTTTTTCACAAGCCACTTTAAAAAAACAAAAAAAAAAAACAAAGACACACATTTATGTAGTAATTATCCCAGAAAATAAATCTTTATTTTTCCATGTACTGAAATGAGCTGAATTGAACTAATTGTTTTACTTTAAAAGTCATAATCATCTACAACTGAAAAATGGTCGACTCTTCCTCATGCAACATGATTTTACAACCATTCTGCCTTTAAACCTGAGAAGGGGGCATAAGGGCAATATCAAGCAATATGAAAGGTTATTTTAAAAGCTGAAAACACTGAAGATGGATTCCAATCTTTTTAGGAGCAGAGGTCCCATTAAACGATCCTCTAATCAAGGTCAGACTAAAACTGACCTATCTCTATATATATAGAGAGATATATTTTAGACTCCATAGGTCTCAGCATATTAAATCTTAATAAAAAATGTTAAAAAAATGTCAACAAGTGTGATTCAAAAACAGCAAAAAAAAAATAAAAATGCTACAAATCCAAAGGGTGTACCAGTTGTACTCAACGACCACGCTAATTAATGGAAGCAGTAAAAGCTAACAGCAATGCGTCTCTCTGTGCTATTTAACAATGAAGAATGTGTTAATAAATACAAGTTCGAAAGTGTTAATGTGTTCAGGGAATCCCCCCAGTGTATTATAAGCATGACGGGCCATCTGGCTTTATTTGCCCCCATCACCGCCCTGCCAGGCATCGCTTGTTTATTCATTTTAAATGGGGTTTTTTATACAACGGTAACATTGATAGTAAAACGGGTACATAGCTGCTGCAGGGACTGGGCGCAAGGTCGGGAGCACACACCCTGACCGTACTGTCCGAGCTCCTGCGCATTGGCCCTGCATGCTGGGACGTCGTCGGGTCATGCACCTGAAAAGTTTTGCACCTCGTCACAGATGGCACGCGCCACCTTTCACTCAAGCTGGACACTTTAGAAGGTGTTCTTCCAGAGCAGGTTCACCTGTACCAGCATTTATATGAACTTGTTAACCACCTTTCACCTGGATTGGAACTGCACATAAAAGGTGCCTGTAAACTGTCATAACTAAAACTCGTCTTTTTGCTTCTGTGGAAAGGGAAAAGATTAAAAAGTAGGATCCTTCAAACTAGAATGAAAAGGAGAAAAGAAAAACATCAGCGGCTCCATAAATAATACCAACATAGGTATTATTTGCTGAACCGTCCGTTTCTCAAATATTGAGCAAAGTTGTACTTGTGTTGACAAGAATAAAGACGATATAAAGAGTCTTGATGTCACCACTGAGGTATGACTGAAGCTTAATCAGTTTAAATCTAGGACTTAGGGTTAAGAAGCTAGGAAAATATGTTTTGTTTTTGTTTTTTTATCAATTATATCACATCGAATCTAAGCTTTTTCATTTATTTGGTAGTTTTGAACTGAAATATTAGTTGTGTTAATATGGTCATCAGGGGCATTACAGAAGTATTTCATCAGTCAAGATTAAAATCATGGGTTTAAACTGAATGATAGGCGTACACTTTCTCCAACTCAGTTTTATCCTCCACCTTAAAAAGTGTTAAGTATTGAACAGGCTATTGTATTTCTCACTAAAAATATTTCTGAAGGATCCTTTGACATAAAAATCACATGAGATGTTGGCAACAGTCCAAGTAATCCACACAAAGAAATCATAGCAAATGATTTCTTTATGTTTTATCCCATTTTTATGTTTTATCATTGAAATGATACAGGAAATGAGTACAAACGAATTGAAAGTCAAAAACTGTTTAAATGCCTCTGGAGGCATTCCTTCTCCCTCGGTGTAAAGTGTTATCAGCTGGTTTTATCCAAACGGATGGCCGTTAAAATGTTTCTCGTGTATAAAGTGTATAAAGTTGCTGTGATAAGTAAATGGAAAGAGCTCCATCTCAAAACCTTTACTGACTATTTGCTAAATAAACAAGGGGCACTGGTTGCATACATTTCTGAATCTTTCAACAAATGCCATTGGACCCATAATACAGAAGTGAAAAGATTATAATTTCATAATGAACCAACAATGAGTTTCTGCTCCTTGCAAGATTTCCGACACAAAGTGAGTCGAAAATCAAAACTGAGCAGTCGAGGAAAATAGTTCCATTACCATTTTTTTTTTCCTACTAAGTGTTAGATACATTTCAATAAGTGCATGTGTGATTAATTCCCTCCTTGTTGTATAGTAACATAACGTCTCTACCATTTTTTTCCTCTTTTTTTAATTTATGGAATAATTTAAATGATTCTGTATTGTGAAACTCTTACTAAATGTCCTCTGAAAAGTGCTCACTAGATAAAAGGGATAAGACTGTGGTAGGGTGGAGGGAATGAAGCTAAAATGAACTGCAGTCAGCTTTTATTAGAGGAAAAGATCCCCCACCAGACTGCAACTCCTGCCTCCTTATGATGAAGACCACACTTAGTCTTACACAGCAAGTCCTACTAATATCTGCATGCTCATGACAGAGTGTTATGTCGTTTCTTTTTGTGGTCTAATGATTTAATGCTCATCTTCCCCAAGCACCCATTTCCCGAGTTTGTTCCAAAGTTTACTTCCAAATGAGCCATCGATTGAATGAAAATCTGCTTCCAAACTTTGGTATATATTAATTTCTGCTTGAACTTAAGACATTTACAGAAATAGGAGTGTCAATATCTGATTGAGACGTTTATGTTTCTTCTGATAAAGTTGCACTTTATATCTTGTGCAACAATTTTATTATTTTAGAAAAAGATTATAAAAACTATGTATTCAGATCTGTAACTCTGGCTTAATTACGAAACTTAAATAACGAGCTGCTGTAAAGTGACAATTTTTAGCATATGCTAATGCAGTGCATGCATTTGTGTGTTCGTCGTCATATCCATGTGCCTATGCAAATTGCAAACCTCAGTGTGTGTCTAATTGAAGCACTCCCTCATTGCAGCCCTGCCATTTCATCCTTGAAGTCCACAACCTTGATGGCAGCAAGAGAAAAAAAAAAAACCTTCTCCCATGCAGTTTTCTCGCATTGCTGCGAGTCGTTTTTGAAGTTTCATTTTAGTCAAATTGGCAACTCCTCACAAGTGATTCCTGCGCGCACACCCGTGCTGTTCTTTATTCAGTGAAGTGAGGATAAGAAAGTAAATTACACAAATAGAGAAACCAATTAAGAGTTGGATAAACTGGAGTGACTGAGGATGGAGGGTGAATTCATCAGCCAGTCTGAGGTCACACAGGATTGAGTTGCTCTAGACATCTATATGAGGAGCAGTGAACCGTGCCAAGCATGACTGGAGTGCTGATGGCAAACAATAAACAGGTGCCTTAGAGGGATAAGATGAAATCATTGAACACTGCTGAACTTTGATCTGATGCTGAACATCGACTACAGCTGTAAGACAAACTCTGCTGTGTAAATTCACAGATCACATCGTGTTTACATATTATGTTCGCAGCGTTAACCCGTGAAAATGCACCAAATAAAGTTTTTAAAATAAATTAAATGTTGCCTCACGGGACCTCGAAACACATTTCCATAGATATGCCTTCCGATATCGAAATCTAAATATTTTACTCAAACACTTAATTCTGCAGTATAGATTTATTGCACATTCTTAAACCCGCAGCACAGAGATTCCTCTTGAGACGTTTCAACATCCTTTAGAGACACTGTTTATATTATATATATATATATATATATATATATATATATATATATATATATATATAAATATAAACCTTATTTTTGCTGCAGGGGCTTGTTGTTCTATTTTTCTCTTTGGATTCAGATCAGGTAACTAAATCATCGTAGTTTTCGCTCTTTTTCTACTTGGGGCATTTTGGCAGTGTGCTTTGGGCCCTCAGCATCCTGGATTAGTTGTCCTGTGCCAGCTTGAGAAGGCAGAGTCATATTGTCAGTCAGTAATTTATTTTCTCGCATACATAGTGCCATTTGTAAAAATAATGGTCCAAACCCGTTTTGCTCGGATGCTTTCCTATAACACCCATCTGTATATTCTGCGCTTCAGTGTCAGAACTACATGCACTTAACAGATGTTGAAAGAGCATTTGTATTCTCGCAAGACATTTTTTTTTTTCCCCTTTCCATTTTATTTCATTATAGCTGTGCACCTGAGTGTATTTTATTGGAACTTTATGTTAGAGAGTAGTGCATGAAAGTTCTGGTTAAAGGACTTGCAGTTGTTTTATGAGAGCAAACATGAACGAAGGTGTCCTGGTGAGATGAGACCAAGCTGAACTTTTGCTATAGACGCAAAATGATACATGAGGAAAAGTGAACACTGCATGATGGCACATGGTGGTGGCAGCATTATACTGTCAAGATGACTTTCCTCAGCTGGGTTGGTTAGACTGGTCAGAATTGATGGGGAGACGATTAGAGCGAAAAGATATGGCAGCTCTGGATGGCAAAAATTAAACCGTTAGAGGCTGGAAAGGGCCACGAGCCGATTGGAGGTTCAACAGAACCACGACCCTGGCAGAGCATAGCCATGTCTTGGAATGGCCTAGTCGAAGTCCAAACTTAAATCTAATTGAGAATTTCTGTCATGATTTGCCAGTTGTCTCAAACACTCTGCAGCCATGCTGCTTCTTCTCTTAAGAAGGATGGCTTTAGTTTTGTTTTGTTTTTAATTAAAACAATTGATAATCACAAATAAATCAGGTTTACCAACAGTTTGACAAACCACATTAAAAGACTTCACACAGAACCTCACCTCTAATTGTCTTTAAAATGTATTGGTAAAAAAACAAACAAAAAAAAAAATAAATCAATACGAAGGATTTATCTTGTCCGTTACAAGCCCTAAAAAAACTAAACTTTAAATTCAGTTCACTACATTATTTAATTAATTTAATTTCCCTTTGGGATCAACAAAGTAAATGTAAATTTTAACTGAATAGAATTAAAATAGTCGATGTTAACTTACAATTTCTCTCTTTGTTTTTTTATTCCTGCAGCTGCGAAATTTGATCTTGCATTAATCTCACATTATTGGTTCTGAAATACTGGTATCACATTCAGTAATGGTGAGAAACAGATAAGGTGAAGCAAATCATGAGACCTTAAACCATTTTTATCCCTTAAGAATCTCCACAGATCAATATCAGGCAGGGTGCAGTAAGAATCCCAATAAACTTTTTTTCACAATTAGCCATTCACACAGGGATCACATTGAAAAACGGAGGTTTAGTCAAAACTCACAGTGGCTAGGCCTGAGTGCAATATCCCAAAAATATGACACTTGATAAAAATTTTTTGTTTAAATATTTTGTGCTGAGCTTTATTGTAGTTATGTTAGATTATTCTGTGCATCATGCAAAAAGCATGGACAGACTGAACATTTGTCTGATTTATTTAAGCTCTCAGTAGGAAGAGTTGAGTCAGTGAATAGATACAGTGTGCTGCTCCCTAATGGCTGAAATTCTGCCAAGTGAAACCAATGACTGCCTTTGAAAAGCATTTTTTTTTTTTTCTGGCAAGCGAAAAGTATGTTTTCCTTACAACAAAGAAACTGTCTCAAAAGGGCACCAATGTGCGTGACAGTCGGTGTACACTAACATTTAGCAGTGATCATACTGATGTCAAGGGTTTACTCTACAACTAAAGAGTTGAGGGGAAATACGTCTTATTGTTCTGCACGGTAACTAAAGTCTGAGAAACTGTAGTTTAAAGTTAATTGTTCTAAAATAAAATTATAAAAGCTGAAGGGTCCAGTACAATGGCAACCGATTTGATTTTGTGTCATTTCATTCATGTTAAATTGACTAATTAAGATTTTATTTGTGCTTATAATTTATTGCAAAAGCTACTTGGCATTCTGGATTGAAAGTATGGGATATATTATTGTAGCATTTAGTCCACCATTTATTGTATACAGACAAGAGAGCTATAATTTATTATGATAGGAGTGTATGACGTGACCAGAGAAATCTAATGAACAGATGGAGGAAAAAAAAAAAAATCAGCTAATTGGGAAAATAGGAGGAGTGATGTGTTAAAGACCAGATGAACAAAATGCAGAATAATTGTGAGCATTAGAGAGTAGTATAAAGAGTGAAAATTACTTAGAGCAAGATGATAAAAAAATAAAAATAAAATAAATAAATCTTCAAGTAAAAGCTGCTATGGCCAAGTTTCACACCAGAATGTCTAATGCTTTGTAACATGTATACATTTTAATGGGATTTTACTTTGAGGTGGGGATTTGTCCAAGATATCTTTTTGTATGCAAAAATTATTTTTGTGTTGTGCATGTCTTTTACATTCATGCTTTTACTCAAAGATGTTTTTTTTTTATGACTTCAGCCCCACCACACAGACAGATAAGCAAATGCATACAAGTAATTAAATGAAATGTTATAAAATTAAAACTAAATATAAAATATAATAAAGTGCAGAAAAATACAAAACATCGTATCTCAATGATGCAGAGAATGTGAATAATATAAATTCAGAGATATACCTTTATTTAACAGATGAGATGTTTTGTTTGAAGGCAAAACCACTTGTCCTCAGATCTTATGAGCAATTCATCAGAGTAAGGTGTTATATTCTCATCAGCACCTGTTATTTACTCTGAGGCTGGGCCATGTGGTGAGGTAGTGAATTAGTATGCAGCTAGTTTCTTTACAGGCTGCCATAATGATGTCTGTGATGAAGATAGTGAGTCAGTCACATCTGCATCAGGTAGAAGTCTCATTTCTTTCTTTAAAGCTCCAATATATCATATGCAGGATACATTAGAAAAAGCACCATGATTTGTGACAAGAGTGGGAAGAAATGGTGGGCAACATAAACATTCCTTTTACCTTCATTCTACTGAGTTTTATGGTTTCCGTCTTCACTTTAGCTTTAGGAAAATCATTGACTGTTTTCAGACATACCGATTGTGACATACAATAAGCTTGTTCCTGCTATATCTTCACTTCCTACTTATCTTGGAGTGAAAATTGGAAATAAACACACCAGCGTTGAGGTGTCTAGTGCATTGAACGCTTTCTCTGCCCATTTGCTCCCATTTACTGAATTCATTGACACTGCAGTCATTTATTCTGCAGCTGCAGGAAAGTTCAGTGAATGTTTGAGAGAGCATGTAAACCTGATTTATACTTCCAGCCATGAATGACTGAATACATGAGGCTGGTATTCCTATTGATTCAACAATGCACTGCCTTAACCCACTCTGGTTCCAGCAACAGGAAGAGTTTCAGGATGGAAACTCTGTGACGTCATGGTGACCCTATAACCTAAGATGAAAAAAGTCATGGTGTTTGCAGCATTGCTGCATCAGAAGGAAGGCTGCTCCACGTCCAGGAGCTTTTGATCCAAAATACAGGTGACTGAATTATATACATTATATTTAGATCTGAGAGGGCGGCTTGTGTTTGTGTAGGGTTTTTTTTAAAAATATGAATATTAATATCTTTGTCTTTAACGTACATGCTTCCATGTCATGTCACTTTGCTGCAGTTGCATCTGGATGTCCCCACTGTGGAACAATTAAGGATATTTCTATTCTATCCTGTAAGTGTGTTGCAACAACTCAGCAGAATCTAGTTCCTTGTAACTAAGGAATACAGTTATAGAAAACAAACAAGGTACAATACCAACAGGTTGGTTAAACCTGTTGGCATAATAACCCTCAGTATACAACTCTCGAAGAGCCCAATCATTGTGCCTTTGTGTTGCTAAATGTTTTATGTCTTCTGCATATTACCGTGATTTAAGATGCAGTTCTCCACATTATCAGAGTGTTTACCATAAAATGTAGTTGATTTACGTTTACTACAGTTGTTCAATTCCCATAGCAAGTCAATCTTAGAACTAGGCATCCTTCATGTTAAGAAAACTAAGTAAGATGTCTGGCAACTAATTTTGGCTAAGATACATATAATCAGTTATAATCAGTCTCTAGATTACAGTGCTGAAATCACATAGTTGCCATTGTTTCAGATCTTGCTTGTTAAACGCCCTTAGATATTTATGTGACAGTAAAGGTTTTTTTTTTTTTTTTTCCCCCCCACTGTACAACCAAAGGAAAATGGCTGGTTAGAGTTATAAGACATAAAGTTGCCATCTAGGGACGCACACATTTTTACAGTCTATTAATCTATGAATAATTAAAGGCTCTCAGTCGTCCCAGAGGAGATTACAGCACTTCGTCTTTCAGGGCAGTAACTTGTTTAGCAGTGCCCACATAGAGCATGCTGCAGTTTCTGCTGTCTGAAGCCTGTGAGCCCAAAACACTGAACACCTGCACTAAAATTTACAAACTGCAGAAACAAAATAGGTCAAGAAAGAAAGTCTGCAATGTGCTTCATATCTGTGTTTAATTAGGCGTAACAAATGTGTTCAGCATTCCCTTCTCTTGCTGATCTCTGTGACAGGAACCAAGTTATCCATTTCACTTCCTCGCGCAGGGGAGACTTTCATTCACGTTTACACAGGAAAGTATTGAAATCTTTTGTGATCATTTCTGTCACAATCAGGACGAGAGATGACTGAGGACACGCAGATCCTTTCCAGTTTTCTGAGCGGTGAAAAGATGCCCAAACAACAGCTGTTATTGCAGCTTTGCTTGCTTTGAGATTTGAAATGCGTCTCTCCCAGCGCCAGCAACAGTAAACAGGCGCGTCTGCATGCAGATGACAAAAACAAATAGTTTACAATCTCATCAAAGGCCAAGCAAACTATGCCGGATTTAGAGCCAAGATACTGCCAGTATAAAGACTGTTGCTGATTAAAAAATATATATATATTCTGCCACACTAACAGGTATCTGATGTTGGAAGAAACAGGAGCTCCTTCCCAGTGACATGCTGCTTTGAATCTATTTTGGAGAGAATGCCGTTATTCGTTATGCATATTATAGTGTCATACCAGCATGGTGGAAATTGAAATGGATACGATAAAACTTAAAAGTACATTCTTATAAAAATGTACCTCAGCATGAGTTTAAAACAAGAAATTGCAAATATAATGAACACCAAGACAGAGAGGAAAGGTTGACACGGGTGTAATTAGTCTCCTGTCCGTTGAAACGTTGAAGAGATAAAAGATCTGCTGGAAGTATAGACCGACTCGGGGAAAGCCAATTAGAATCACTGCAAAAGGAAATAAATATTTGATCTTAGTTACTTGACTACATGAGAGCTTTTTGTCTTATATAGTTAATCAGGCTTTAGATCTTAACCTCATTTCAGTCACCAGATTAAGCCAGTTTGTCTTACATTTTATATATAATTGCAGTAAAGTCATAAAATGTTATAGATTACTTCAAAACATTATTGTTAAAATATCAGCTCTTATGAAAAATATTCAGTAGGACTGAAACATCTATATCTAAATCAAAATGAGCATTAATTGGAGGGAACTAACCAGAACTCTGGTGACCTCCCTTAAGAGCCATTACTTGGATCCTAGTTGGAGATTTATAAAGCCGTTGCATAATTTTATTCTCTGTGTTTTTTTAGATCCGAGACGGCGACTTGTGTTTGAGACTCAGACCTGGATCGCACTTAAGTCCTAAAATAAAAGACATGATCAAACTCGACTTAAACTCGTGTACTAACAAACTTAAAACTTCTCTTGAATTCTTAATCTGAGACTTTAGTCTTAACAGTTTTTATCTCATGTAATGAAGAGTGACAGGAAGTCAGTAATGAGACGTAGAGTCTGCAGCTTCTGCATATGTTTTACTGAGATTGGATGCGCTTCATTATTACCCGGTGATGTTGGTTAATTATGGGCTGTCAATGTTAATAGTCATCCAGGTAATGAACGCAATACTTTAACGAAGGCTGATCGGTCCCTCCGTCCTTTGTTCTTAATGTTTCTCACTTAAACTTCTTTAAGAGTAAGAGCAAGCAACATTAGGAAGTGCTCAACTTGTGACTCACCGAGATTAGTTTGAGATGTTCATGTAACCAGCCAAAATATTAGAGAGTTCTTGTATTTTCTCAAAGTTTAAATCCCCTACCCAACTATGGGAACTGCATGAATTTCATATTTCAGTAATAGGTAAGAGGCAGATGAATGATGGAGGTTGAATTTAATAATGAAAACTGATAAACTTGCAGAAGACAATAAGGAGAGACTAACAAGTCTAAGAGGAAAAAAATTAAATCATTAAAATGTTCTAAACAAAATCAGCCACCCAAAGATTGTGACAATGTCAATCAAATAAAAAAAAAAAATTCTGGATGTACACATAGCATTTAGAAAATGTACTTGTTAATATTTGACACAAATCAAGTATTCACTCTCCAGTCCATCATTGATTGTTTGATGTCAATTTGCAAGCTTACAAGTTTGCCTACCAATTATTTTTTTCATCAAAATGAAATGCTGAAAAACTGACTTGTTTCATGTTTATTTGTTAAATAGTTTTACTTTAGTTGCCATACTTATGACTGCTTGTATGCAAGACTTTTTCCATCACAGCCTCATCAGTTTGTGAGGTTTTTTTAAAAATAAATTTTAGGTTTTTTTCCCCCATACAAATTGTGTACATATCTTTACACTGAACTACATGTGTTGTGTTGCATTATGCAGTTTATCTGGGATGGATTTGGATGTTTTCTCCTCAGGATGAATCCATTTTTGCCTGCAGGTTAAAATTTCCCCAGTCTGTTTTTTTTTTTGTTTTGTTTCGTTTTTGCTATTCCCTTATTGGGAGTGCGTGTTTTTAGAGCTCACATTCATGGTACTTCTCACCACAACGTTAAATCACATGTGGGTCGAAGCATTAGCGGAGCTGCATACAAGTCAGTCCTTACTTTTGCTTTGCACCTAAAGCCGATGAAGTAAACATGTATATCTACCGACATCTACTGTATGTCAGAGAAAGGTTTTATGTTTTATTTGGACACAATCTTTAGACAGTATATCATACTAAAGTCCCAGGCTAACAGTAGCAGATTGCTTCTCCCCTTGAATCAGCATCAGGCAACTATTCTGGGCTCTAACATCTCCCCATGGAGCCATTACTCATGATAAGTAACAAAATATGCATTATTCATTTGGTAGTATTCCGACTGGCATGACGTGTACCTGGGGCTACACTTCCAGGCAGGAGGAATAGGTGTCCATAAATAATGCCGATTTTATGTAAATAGCTTCAGAAACAGCTGGAGGAAAAGAGCCCCGTAAGATAGATTAGGTTTAGAAAGCTCAAAACAACTTTTGGTAGGGTAAAAAAAAAAAAAAAAAGTATGAATGAGATGCTGAAAAACCAAAAGCGAGTGCATCTAATCAGACAGAAAAAAATAAAATAAAAATAACATGAAAATGACAAATGACCTCATGAAAGAAAGCGCTTTCCTAATAAATCATCAGAAAAAGAAGATAAATGATGCAAAGCGGAAAAGAGAAATTAAAACCAAAACATTAAACAGAGTAAACGTACATAAAGCTGGGAAGTGACAGACAGAAGCACCCTTAAATTGTCTTTTTTCCAGTTGGTTATACCATAACGTTTGCTATTTTCAAATATTAAGTTAATACCAATGCCATCCTTGAAAGGTTATGAGTGTAGAGTGGTAGTTTTATAGAGAACAGCTATTCAAAGGTATTTGTGTAAGAGGGTAAATGATTTACAGATTGCTCATTCTTCCACATAATGGCTTTTGAAAGAAAAAGACATAGAGCTCCTTGCGAAAGTATTTATACCCCTTGAAATGTTTTTACATTTCGTCATCACGGGCCTTTATGTATTTAAGTGGGATGTTATGCAAAAGATAAAGAAAAAAGTGGGATAAACAGACAAATTACATGAAGAAGAAGAAAAAGTTTAGTTTTCTGTGGCGCGTACACCCCTTTTGACCCGACACCCCTAAATGAAATCCAGTGCAACCGACTGACTTCAACAATCACCTAATTAGTACACAGAGTCCAACTGTGTGTAATTTAAAGTCAGTCTAAACACACCTGTTCTGGGAAGTCCTCAAAGATTTGCTAGAAAACATGGTGACAGATCATCCCCATGGTGAACCACAGAGTCAGTCATGAGTCCCTGGTTTTCTTCAACAGCAACACGGAAGCTGGCTAAACTTGATGGGAGGACGGATAGAGCTAAATGTGGCGATTTCAATTATAGAAGGAAACCTGTCGGAGGAGGAGGAGCAACTTTGTAGACGTTTCCGATATGACGGGTAATAACTGATCCAACATGCGGCTGACTCAAAAACAAGCAGACGAATCCACACACGTAAGAGGACACCAGTTAAATTAAAAATTTAAAAAAGTTGTCCTTTGAACATTTTTTCACATCAACACAAAATTGCAGAATACTTTCTATAAACTAATGAGGGGATTCATCTCAGACATACATTTATGAAAAATAGGAGAAAACAATCCCACAAACTTACTGCAGAGACTTTTTTCCATTTTTATTCTCTGTTATCAAGCAATTAGTTTCCTCCATTTATCATGCAGAGACTTCAGCAGACAATTATTGTATATAAATGACACATGAACTCACTTTCTCTAATGACAGACACACATGTGGTGGAGTAGCAATCACAGACTTCATTTCCAGAAGGATTTGCATATTATTTGACAGAATAAAGAGGAGCTTCAACACAAGAACACATAGTGAGAACGAAGCAGCAGGTTTTTTCTGTAGATTACACACATGAATACTGAGGCCAGACGCTGCCTGATAGAGCAGATAATTTGACTATAGTTAATGCAGAATTTTATATCCATTTAGAGTGATTTATGTGAAGAAACTGTCTGCATCCAGTTTAATTTACCATGTATTGAAAAACTGAAATTATTTGAATGGTGCTTTGGTTCTTAGTCTGGGAAACACAAGACCTTCTAGTGACATTTAATTATTGTAGCTAAATTTTTGTAACAGACAAAGACCTGGGAAATTTTAATGGTTTCAGAGGTTTCTAAAACAAATTTGCACAAACACTGTACTATTAACCAGTTTTTATGACTGCTCCATGTATTTTGAAGAGTACAGCTAAAAAAAATAAATCCATTCTGATCCAATCAAATTTAATTTTCTCTGTTTGGAAACCCATTAGCTTTCAAATTGTTCAGTGCATATTCATTTGTTTAATACTTTTCCCAACTACATGCTAGTCAAATCACAGTAAATAGGCTGTGATAATGTGATGTTTTTTTAGTCTTACACCGATTAACAGCTTGGGGACAGTGTACACTGCCTGAGGACACTCACGGGGAAGCAGATAGCCAGTCCTCCAAATGGAAAGAAATTATTGTTCCTTCTGTGTGGCAGTTCTTTTCCTTCCTAAATGTTTAGAAAAAAATACCAAAGAACACTAAAATCCACAGATACTTTCCAAATTTATAAGGGATACTGTTACGACCAAAGCTGAAAATCAGACAGTAAATTTTAGGGTTAAATTATTTTAACCCTAACTTTAATGCCCAACTTTTCACCAGGTCGGTATGGCCCATGGGGATACAGCAAAATGCTGCAGAAGGAGGTTACTGCTGTTGTGGAAAGCAGTAAAAAAATATTTTTATTTTTTTTTTCTTTGATGGATTGTGTGTTTAATTTCAACACCGATATATAACTAGGCCTGAAAAGAGTTGATTCATAATTTTGATTCCGTTTTAGTTTTTGTTTGCTATTGTTGGGTTGTACTTGATTCCTTGAAGGATTTAAATGTTCATTTAGCCACAGTCATCACATTCCTGTTTCCAGCTTCTATTATGATTCATTATGGTGTTTTTTTGTAACAACCTTTGCTAAAGATGTGGAGTTTTTGAAAATCTCACCACCATGACACTCTCCCTTATGTTTGAATTTTGATGTTCAAGACACTGAACCTCGTTTCATGCTTCAATAGAGCCTTAAAATAATAAAGAAAGTGCTCTACCACTGGTAAAGTGATGCTGAGGGGGAAAAAAATAAGATTTTTTAGTCTACAGGGTTTTTTTTTCCTTTTCTGTGAAATATTTAAATGTTTCAGCTTGTGAGAAAGTGGTTGAGATTGAATTTATCCACCACTTGTCTCAAAAATATCCACACTTCATTTCATCTTAAATGAAAGTTATTCGCAATACTGGCTTTGGCTTCAGATTGCCGTTTTAGGCCTCATCCAAGCACATGTTTTTAAAATACATTATTTTTATTACAGCTTGGGCAGAAACTCAAAGGTTTTCAGCATAAACAAATCACACACAATGTGTAACACCTTTCTGATCACAGCAAAACCAATAAAGACTTGCAAACTTAGAGGCAAGTTAAGCAAAAATCATGAAAAAAAAACTGAAGCAGTCTGACATAATTTGCATTTCTGCTGAAGTGCTGACTGTCAGTTCATCTTCTGAGATTGCTGTAATTTGTCACCATCTCTAATTAGTGGAAATATGCAAAGAATTTGAAAACTCAAAACCTGCTTCTCTTGCTTTTTTCAAGAATCAGATAAGCAGCGAGGAGTCAGACGAGATGGGGTTGCATTTTAATAGAACAGTTTTTTTTCATACTTTGCACAAGCAGATGGAAACCTGCTGAGGCTACAGGTTACTTACTACAAGTCATATCAACACAATATTTGGACTATGAAATATTCACAATAGGCTAATGCATATTTCTGAATGATGATCACAGAAATCCCAATATTTCAATGAAGATGCTAAAACCTTGGCATTAAATTATGTTTGGTAATTATTCTTAAGTTTGAAAAAGGATTAGTAGGTTTTTTTTAATATTATTTACTGTTTTTCTTCCATAAAGTCTGTTTACAGAAGCCAAACTGTCATTGGAAGGAAGTAAGAATAGAGGAATGGACTTGAGAGGAAGGGTATCAAGTAATGATGAAATTAGAGGGTTTTTCCCCCCCTTTAAACCAATGAAATTAGCATACGAAGAAGAGTGCACTCCTGGAACCAGACAGAATCTGCACAAGCAGCTCTCAAAGAGACTTCAAAATAAATTAAGGTTAAGTACCGAACACCATTAGGATCCATCTGTGCCTGGTTTTAAAACACGACTTCTTATAATGTGCTATACTTCGTGGCAGAATGATGTCGGGCCAAAGTGGAGCAAAAAAAAAAAAAAAAAAAAGAAATTTTGACAGACTTGTCAGAATCAAAACATCAACAGCAGTAAAAGCTGCATCTTTGCTCTCTTAATGGAAGGTCTGAGAGCTAAGAAAGTGGAAGACTCAAACCTAAGAAGTGTCATTTTCCTAAGTGCGAAGAAAGGAAGTGATTAAAAAAAATGTTTTCAGCCTGAAGGTGAAATGCTTGCCAAGATGGACAGAGGAGAGATGAAATACTGAGTGGAGGGGAGGAGCAACAGTCAAGGCCTGAGCCAGCTGCTCTGTTCTCAAGTGGAATGGCAGTAATTAATCTGGACACTTGGCTGCTGGGTGGCATCACCAATAACGTGTGTTTGCATGCGTGTGTGTGTGTGTGTGCATGTACAGGCAAGTGCCTTTTATCAGCGACGACATGCCCACACCCTTTTATTGTATCTTACCCTTGAGGTAGCCATTTGCATTAGTGTCAGACCTGGGCACATAACTGATTGTACACTAGCACACACGCATGTGTTAACTCAATTAGTTTAAGTTATTCATAAAGTAATATGGCTTGAAATGAATTGATAATGTTTTTTGTTTGTTTTTTAAACAAGACTGCTTAATGCGAGAAAAAAAAAAAAAAGCCGTTTTATTTTGCTTCCGAGGACAGTAAGTTGCCACTGATCTTTGCAGACCTACTGTTTGAATTTACAACACGCTTATTAAAAATACATTTATGCCTCTTGAGGGCCACAGGGGGCTGTAGTTGACAGCCCATGCCAGACCACAGTGGATCTAAAACAAAGACGCCTACTGCATTGGTAACTACTCCCTTACAGATCCAACTTCCACACGATCGCTCATGTCACAGCCATAACCTGACCTGGATAGCTGTAAGCTACAGAACTGCTGTAAAGGGGAAAGGGCCAAAATGAGGGACCACATCCAGCAAAAACATTAGTATTCAGGCAGCAGTTTGCATTCTGGTCAACCAACTCTTGGATATTTGATTTTTTTTTTTTTTTTTTTTTTTTTTTTTAAATGCCCACTTCACAAGAAAACATCTGGTCCCTCAACGGACAGAGCTCGGAGTTCTGTCATGGTTTTTAACCTTGTCTGCCTGTTGTTCATTTATGACAATTGACTCTATTACCACCACCAGCTGCTGTTGGTAAGTAGAGCAAAACTGTAAAAGTGCAAAACTTTGAAATGGATTAAATGAGATTTAATCAAATCTTTCACAAAGCACAGATTTGTCCAAAAACTGTCCATACATCAATTGTCTATACTCGCTTGTCTTTCCAAACTACATGAACTACAGCCGATGTTCACCAGCTATCAGGGACACTACGGTCAGCACTCCATTACAAATCTGTATACAATGGTATGCTAAAAATCCTGAAATTCTCTGGCTGTTCTTAATGAAAATTTTCTAATGGAATCATGTTTTCATGAGAATTTTATTCCAAAATATATTTTATCATTGCTCTTTTTTAGTGTAAAAAGCATAAGTTATTGAGTCAACAAAAATAACAACCCTACAGTCAAAACAAAAAAAAAAAAAAAAAATTAATTTCTACATTCTTAGTTTTCAACCAAGGAAATTCAGGATCACACCAGCTATGAAGAATTTCACACTTTCCTCTGTCAAATACTTTACTGAAGCTACTTTCATGCACATGATCAAAGCCAAGAAAGCCAAGCAAAACCCCTCACCTCCAAGGCCCCCAGGGGTTTAACTTCAGTCCAAGACTGTGATTTTAAATCAGGATTCTGCTTCACCACCATTGATGATTTCCACACCCTGCTTCTTGATGTCAACCTCAGATATCTTAAAGTTTGACAGAAAATATGTAAAGTATAGTGCGCACTACGTAGCACCCGCCATCTAGCGTGTTGTGCTTGACATAGATCGACAGCATCATAGGATCTTACATCACGTACTCTGCTAGTCTCATTCATAGACATTTTCACTCTCTAACTTGCACATTAAGGACAATAGTGTTTTGCAACATATTTCCAGCACCAATATGTTGTGCTGGAAACATGCAATCATCTCATAAATGCCAGATGCCTGTACTTTTCCATGCTGATGCACAGTCACTTTCTCTGTTTTATTGTGCATTGCCAAGTACTACAGGGATTAAGTCACACTAGTTACAAACAGACATTTTTATGTTTTTTTTTTTTTTTTGAGGAGTCACTGCCAATTTTATTTGTACGTTTTTATACTCAAAACCAATGAGAGAAAGTCAGATGAAACGAGATAAGCAAAGAAAAACAGACACACATCAACACTTTGTTTACACAACCCCAATTTTATCCGTTTTATTTCTAAAGCATGCTTAAATTGTTTTTGCTATAAAATGTTTTGAAAAGTAGTCCCTCAATATGATGCATCATCTTGGGTTATATTGAGGAATATGCAGAAGCAGTTCAAAGCAAGGCAAGGAGAAAAAACAGAATAAGCTGAAAAGCAAACTACTAAGAAACAATACTAGAAATTTGTTCTCAGTGATGAAGACCATAGGCTTCACGCTGTTGGGCAATAGAAATTGAATCGATGCTTGGCTTTTTTTAATTATTAGTAATTATGATTATTTAATTAATCAAGTGATCGATAGAGTAACTTACAGTTTCTTTAGTTGAAACTCATCACCACAAGCGTACCTGGAATCATGAGCCCAATGTGCCAGTTTCAGTTGTACTGCAAACACACTACACAAAAACATTAGACTCATCACAGACAACACTAACAAAGTCTAAGAATTTATCAACAAAATAACTCAACCCTACAGTCAAAATATTCTGTCAATAATCTTCTACGCTTACAAGCTATAAATCATGAATTCCATCTACTGGTCCAAAGATAATGCATAGTTTAAAAATCAAATCAACTATGAAACTGAAGAATATAAAGTAGAAGCAATAGTAGGCAGTCAGAAAGCAACAATGCAGCAAATCACAATTCATTATAGACGAGCATGAATGCAGAAGCAAAAAGGGGGTTCCACGTGTGAGGGGATCAGGGTGTGCCTTTGTGGAAAAGTCTAAGCTTAGGGGGACAATGGGTCGCAAGACACACACGTGTCTAAGCCTAGCTTTAGAAGCTAGATAAAGAAAACATGGCTCCAGTGTATGGGAACAGAATCAGCGTTTGTGTGGGGGCAGGGGGAGAAAAATCGAGAGGGAAAAGGAGGGGAAGGGAGAGAAGAAAGCCATGCGCTACTTTAACTCGTTATTTACACTCTGCTTTGACTAAAATCATTTTAAAACATGGCAGAATTAACACGAGACAAATAATCAATAGCCATGCAGCATGTAATCAAGTTATTTTCAGCACCAACCAACATGAAAATATGATTATGATATGTCTCAGTTTCTGCCGCACTCCAAGCGCCGTCAGCGCGTTAAAAGTTGCTCGTTAAAGGTTTTCCAGGTAACACTTTGAGCCATCATCTCTAATGGTCCCAGAACAGAACCAGCCTTCAAAGATTGATTTTCCATAAATATCAAGATAATTGCGGACAACTTTGCAAGAACAGAAGGCCTTCAGTCAGAGGTCTCTTCAGGGTAGATGTAATACAGACTGCTAAAGGAGATCCTTCCCGACAACAGACATTAGCATCTTGAGTAACACTTTGAGGAGCTTGGAATAATATAAACTATAGCATTTAATTTTCCTTTGGGAC